>NC_056734.1:636289563-636511190 GCF_019279795.1 Protopterus annectens | reverse complement strand
GTTTTAATAAGGCTCAAAAAGCTGTTAAAAAGTTGGGCTGCAGATAAAATGAGTGTAAGGAATTTGGTGAGATAAAAAATAAATAGAATATATTTCACAACAAGGGAAGTAAAGATCGTGGGAGTGACATTTGGTAAGTATGAAAGCATAATAAGTCAATGGAGACAGATACTGAAACAAATAAAATGTTAGCTTAGTGATAAAATTTTTACTTGTCATTTCAGAAAAAGATATTTATGCTCAATACTTATGTTTTAGGAAAATAGCATATTTAGGGGAATATATATATATATATATATATATATATATATATATATATATATATATATATATCCCACTCAAATACAGTAATTAGAGATTTTGTTAGCTTCATTTAGAGCTCAAGGATGAACACGGTGAGAGGACAGATAATTTATAATAAAGAAGAAAATGTGGTTTGAATTTAAAAATCCAGTGGTGCACTTAGTATCTATACATTTATTTTGGGGTAATGAGAAAAGTAAAAGAAAGACAAAATGGAATGATAGGTAAGATGCTATATGAAAAATATTAAAAAGAATATATATATATATATATATATATATATATATATATATATATATATATATATATATATATATATACATATATTGAAAGAAAAACATGGAAAAGAAAATGGACAGGATGGAAGAAATTAACATGACAAAAAATGAAATTATGGAAGTTAAAAGTAAGTGAACTCAATGGGAAATGAAAAGAAATGAATGGCATAATATGATTTTAGAACTTTTTATTTTATTTATTCATTTTATTTCTTTATTTTGGTGTACCAATGAAAGGAATTAAAATAAATTGAAAAAAAGTCATAAAAGAAAGAAGAAAAAGGTCTAAAACTGATTATGAAGCAGAGGATTTTTATGGACAATTTTATTAGACAAGTCACCAATGAAAGGGAATATGAAACATAAGGTGATGGAGGCAAGAAAATATGTTGACTGTAGTGAAAGAAAAAAAGCAAAACATTGTTTTTCAGATCGCAAAAAGAATAAGGAATTTGGTTTAAAAATGAATAAAGATGGGACGGGTAAATGTATAATATAAACATGATATTATATGTGAAGTATGTTAAAGTAAAGAAATATAATCTTGATAAATGAGATAAAGTGCTGTCTGTGACAATATTGGTGCTATGGAAAACAGATGTGAGAATGTGTTATATAACAAGAAAATGGAGGAAGATTGTGCATTATCTGAAGTAAGAAGATGGCTGTGAAAGAAAGGGTGGGGAGGAGAGAAGGTAAATATAAAAGAAAAATGAAAGAAATACAACTTATAATTAAGTTATTTTGTGTTAATAACTTGTAATTGTGTATTGATAACTTGTAGATAATTTTAAGTATGGAGGTACAAAAATGAATGTGTAAATAATTGATTTAACTTTTTTTATAAAATAAACAGCTGACAGATACAGCACACAACAAATATTTACTAAAATAAAATAGAAGCTTTAAAATATAAAACGCTATCTCAAGTATATGAAAATCCAGCACAGACATATATATATATATATATATATATATATATATATATATATATATATATATCAACAAACGTTAATCAACACAATTATTCTATATAGTTATCCAGTCAACACATAATTAATGAGGCAAACCTCTTTTCTTTAAAACAGGTTTAAAGGAACAGCATTCTTTAATACCATGAGTATGCATAACATTCAACCTAGTAATCCATTCATATTCACAAACTTCTCTCCTGTTTATAATATCACCTCTCCTGATATCTATTTGGATCAACTGTAGCACTATGAACTAAAAACTATGTAATATTCCATAAATATGACATGGTTTGCTAATGCATTGGAATCAATCAACTTTTTAATATCATATAAATACTGAGATATTGTATAAATATAACAACAGGTACTGTCGTACAAAAATCAGAACTAGCGAAACGGTTAAAACAGAAGATTTATTGAAGCACTTTTCATTAGCTTAATAAGCTAACTTCTTCAGAAACAGAACCACAAATGCAATGTTCAAATAAATAACATTCCATACATCATGTGCTACTAATCAAACGAAACCCGCCACTTACATTTAAAGGTACCTACTTCATAAAAACAAAAACGTACAAAAATCTGTTACCTTAATAACTATGACTGCTAAAAGCAAGATCTAGGAAACTGTATTTGAATGCATTAAGAGTAAAAATTATGCTAAATAAAATATGCACAATACCTAAAATTTATAAAAATAAAAATAAAACTTTGTGCTCAACATTCTAAATAACATATATATAAATATAAATGAAAACTTCATATATATGTTATTTAGAATGTTGAGCTTTTACTTAAATGTAAGTGGCGGGTTTCGTTTGATTAGTAGCACATGATGTATGGAATGTTATTTATTTTAACATTTCATTTGTGGTTCTGTTTCTGAAGAAGTTAGCTTATTAAGCTAACGAAAAGCGCTTCAATAAATCCTCTGTTTTAACCATTTCGCTAGTTCGGATTTTTGTACGACAGTACCTGTTGTTATTTTTATAGTTTTTCTGCTTGTTTCTACTGAGATATTGTATCACATAAAAGCCAATTTGTTTTGCTAATATAAAATGAACGACATACAGTACATTTGGCTAAATAAACCAAATTTGTACTGTCACATCAGTAATAATGATGAAATTCATATCTATATTCAGTATGGGGATATATAAAATAGTTAATCATTATCTATGTAGCTACAATAATTACAATTCCCTCATGGATACGTACCATTCAAGATTTGTAGAGCAGGGTTCTTAAGAACAAAAACAGGAACAATTGACATTTCATAACATAGCTGTTGATTTAAGTTCCATTTATTATTAAAACAATCTGTTTTATGTCAGATGATGTCATTAAAATGTGCCAATTCTCTTTTAAAATATTAAAAATAAAACTAATATTGTAGGAATAGGTCATAACACATAAAACAAAACAGTTATTAGTTTCCATTTTCTTTTCTAATAAAGTGTCACAAACTAAATATGGACACATTATACTTTCACAAAGCTGTCTAACTGCATCAATTACTTTATGAAGTTCCTAACTAGAGTAGCCTCTCTCTAAAAAAATCATTATACATGATAGTGACTTCAGTTTCAAAAACCTCTTTCATCAGTAGTTAGCTTAGACAGCCCACAAAATTGACCTTTTAAAATGTTCTTATCGATAAAACCTGGATACATGCTGCAGTGAAGCAAATAACTATTTCTCTTAGTGTCCTTCTTTTATATACAAATAGCTAGACAACCCAGCTTGTAGTAATACAAAGAAATATCCAAGAAATGTATGGTATTACAAAAATAATTTAAATCAAATTAAAAAAATGGTAGTTGAATTCAAATAATTAATAAAATTACATACATTTCTTTCATGTGGCCCCACACCATAAATATGTCATCAAAAAACCTAGCATAAAAAAAAATGTTTAGATTGCTCATGACTTTCAAAACATGTGTATGTGTTCCCAATTGCAGATAACTAAATCGGCATATGCATTTGCCACAGGAGTACTCATGCCACTCCATTTTTCTGTTGATAGACCTTATCACCAAAAGAGAAAAGATTATATTCCAAAACCAATTCCAGTATAGTACTAGTGGTATTGACAAAACAATTAGTATTATCACAATTTTTACATAGAATATTCATAACAGAGAAAACACCCACATCATAAGGTATGGAAGTAAAAACAGATTTTACATCCAATGTAACAAAAATAGTTGAAGCATGTACAAAAATGTTATACTAAATACCGAGTTTGTTGAAAAAAATCCCTCATATCCATAATAATATGTTTAGTATCATTCAAATAAACCTGCTTTAAAGAGAAGAGGTATTATGTGGTTATTGAATAACTATATAAATAATTGTATTGATGAAGTTTATATATATATATATATATATATATATATATATATATATATATATATATATATATATAGAGAGAGAGAGAGAGCTGTGCTTGAACTTCTATATATATGAGAAAGTGTTTTATATGCGAAAGCTTGTATTTTATTAAATATTTTTTTCATGTGTTATATCTGTTCACTGTTTATTGTTTGTTTATTTCAATAGCTAGCTCTTTCCAGCAGTACTGTTTCTTTAATCTTAATATGCTCTAAAATCAATGTAAATGTTAATAAAGCACCCTTTCTCTTTTCAATAGGTGTTGTGGGATCTTTTACATTACATTCATTGATTACATGACCAAAGAGTACATGCCCTTACTGTCCCATGTCTGCAAAGACTCCTGGCACTTTCTTCGGGACATTCCCACCTCCTGCTTTTCACCAGGCATCCTGATGGTCACAGTGGATATCAAAGATCTCTTTTCCAGTATCCCTCATCAAGAAGGTTTGGAATGGTTTGCCCAGTTTCTCGGCCAGAAAACCACCCTCAGTAACAAAATGTCTAACTTGCTTACTGAGATGATGGAAATGGTTTTGTCAAACAATTTCATCTTTTTTAATGGCGAACTGTACCGGCAACGCAAGGGTGTAGCAATGGGGGCATCTTGTGCATCCTTTTATGCAAATGTAGTATTGCATATGTGGGAACACACATTCGTTCTGATACCTCCATGGGAAGACCACATTCTTTTTTACAGACGTTATTTGGATGACATCTGTATTCTATGGTCTGGTTCTGAGGAGAACCTATCCGAATTTTTAACTTATATCAATTCAACCATGAAATTTCTGCAATTCACACACACAGTGGATCAACATGAGCTTCATTATTTAGATATTACCCTTTATAAAGATTATAACCAAAAAACCTTTCATTCCAAACTACACCGCAAGGCCACATTCTCCAACTCCCTTCTACATTTCGAAAGTGCCCACCCACCATATCAAAAGAGGGGGATTATTAAGGGACAGCTCATTAGAGCAAGTAGAATATGTAGCACGCAGAATGATTTTGAATCAGAAGTGGAGTTTTTGAAAAGCCTTTTTTTGGAGAGAGGTTACCCTTTGGAATTATTTTCAGCTTTAGCAGCAGAAGTTAAGTCCGCACGACACTCCCTATACACACCAATATTAGGGGGTGGACTTGAATTAGTGCCCAACATTACTCAAAATAAAGATGTTACTTACACTAATAGTTTTACCTACACATATTCATCTAATTCTCATGAATTGGAAGAAACCATTTTGCACCATTGGCCGGTTCTAACCCTCTTTGAGGAATTAAAGGATCATATACCATCTAAACCTAGTTTTGTCCGCAAAAGAGGAGCCAATTTAAAGGAAATATTTGAAAGAAATCAAGGAACCAAGAAGAAGGTAAAACAACCAAGGCTGGGTACATTTAAATGTGGTGCCTGCGCCCAGTGTCATGCCATATCAAAAGAGACAGCCCCCTATCTCCCATCAAGAAACTACAAGATACATCCTACAGGTTTTTACACCTGTGCTACCAGAGGGGTGGTATATTTGGGGCTGTGCACCAACTGTCAAAGTTTCTACGTAGGCAAAACAGAGAGGGAACTAAGAAAACGAATTTATGAACATCTTTATGACATGACCAAGAAGAAGGAAACTAATGCCTTCTACAAACATTCCCTCTCCTGCCCAGAACCCAAAATCCAGTTCTTGGTTCTAGAACAAGTAGAACCAGATGCAAGGGGTGGTGACTGGGAATCTACTTTGGGCTACCATGAACTATTATGGCAGTTGAGACTGAACGCAGGGAAGCCACCAGGTTTGAATGGGATGATCAGCATTAAACCGGTCCTGAAGCTCAGGAGGGCTAGGTTATAATTTTTGGACTAGAGGTCCCTCTACATAGCAATACCTTCACATGACATACTAAATTATCGAGCATTTATGGCTTTAAAGTTTTAATTAACAAAACATATTCAATATTGAAACTTAATGTAGATGGGCACCAACAATATTCAATACATATTCAACAGTGTTATTCAACAACACAGAATAAGTATTGTCTAGTTGTTTATTATTCAACACAACATATATTTTTTAATAATCTTTAACCCCAATGAGATTTTTAACTTGCATTTTTAAACTTTGGTATTTGAGAATTTACATGTTTTTATGGTGGTTGTTTCATTTCTATATGTGTTTATTATTTTGTAAATATTCTATTTTTGAATTGCTTTAATGATAACCAGTCCTTAGTATACAGCTTTAAATCACTTGAGCACTTTAACATCAGATTTTATCAATTAATTATATAATTGCCAGGGTATATAACAGGCATTGCAATACACTGCAATTTGTATACTTGATAAAGCTCAGGACTACCTGGGCGAAAGCGCTTGTGTGACTTTTTCCTGTGACTTTTGGAATTGGAATACTTTGGAATTAAAACTACGTTTTTTGGACTTAAACAGAGTTCCGTTTTTTTTCTCTAAGGTCGTGGTTTAATTCTTGGTCTATATTATGTGACTGAAGAATCTCTTCTTCGAATACATCATAATAAACACAAATACAGTGAACGCTATAAACCACAAATGGCACGTCCTTGAATTTTTTCCTCAGGAAAAAATTCACATGGCCATAAAATAAAAAAAACAAAGTTTAAAACACTAATCAAGTGGGGGGATTCGCTCCCCACACCCACCCCAACTAAATATACCAACTCAGAGATCACTCTACATTGAAGAAAAGGGCATTTCCCAATAACAGGCAACTGAATTTTTTCCAGAGGAAAAAAATTCGAGGACGTGGCCATTCGCGGTTTACAGTGTTCACTGCATATGTGTCGATTATGTGTTCAAAGAAGAGATTCTTCGGTCATATAATATAGACCCATTTGAATCTGATATCACAACTATTTTTCAATTATATCAACACTTGTCTTTCACCACAATTTAAGTTAACATTTCTGCTAGCTGGTAGTTTGTTAAGCAGAGTGCTTCTATCTGTTTCATATACTGTTTCAAATGGTACTAAATGTGGAAGGAGAGAATGATTAAAAGTACTTGACCTACTTAAATCATCCATGTCAGGGGTGATATTTGCCATTGAGTATACAATATAAATTCTGTATATTTAGCCACTTGACAGTATCTACAATTACAACAAGTGTAGTCATAAAAACAGAGATACAAAGCATTACCTCAGTAATTTTCTTAATACCTTTGGCTTCCCCAAGACACAAGTTGTGAATGTTTTAATAGCACGTTAACCCTACACAAAATAATGGCTGCTACCTGACACATTAAACCCTTAACCTATTTCTAATTATAGGCTGTCCTGTATTCCCTTTTGTAGGTGTAATCTAGCTGAAGTCATCTTCCCCGTACTTTGCTCTGGTTAAAATTATTTCCCTCCTACTTGATACAGTGGACACATTAGCTGGTACAGAATCAGGTGGCCACCACTTTACCTTCTGCTGCACCACAGCTGATAATTTAGAGAGAAAAACAAAAAAAAAAAACAGAAAAAAGACTAAGTGTTACTGTACATGTATACAAAATATTTATCCCTACTTTAAATGATACATACTACCTACAGAAATTGCCTTACTAATTGGAGTGCCTGTCATGCCTCCTCAGCAGACCTCATGATTTAATGTCACCTTTTCTGGTGCTGTACAACACAAAGGAGGCAGTATTTGGTATAGCAGCAAAAGGCTAGAACTGAAAGGCACAGTCAGCATGATGAACTACAAACCAGTGGCAAACGTTTTACTAAAAATTCTGGCTGTCTTCACAACCTCTGCCTCTCTTTGAAGGATCAAGTCAGGGTTATGCCACTGCAGGTTACTATACGTTTTCAGCACTTCTTGTCATAAGGGTGTTTTCAGAAGCATTACTCACTGCCCTAGTAAGCTTGAGCTGTGAATTGGTCCTATACACTAAATATCTTATGATAGGGTACTAGAAGGAGCTTACTGAAGTCCCTGTTCATCAGGTACACACAGATTTTCAGTTGTCTGCTGCACCAGGCAGGAGTCCTGCCAAAACGAACATTTGAGGAAGTTGTGTTACTCTGCAGGCTATAACAAGGTGGAATATAGTAGTCCAATGTGTATGTACATTGCTTATGACATTACATGATTTGCAGAACTGAGCAGTATAGGTGTACAATAAAACAAACCATTAGTGCATACAGGTAGAGCTACAAATCGCAGTGTCCATGTATAAGCATACTATACTAATGACCTCCTATTCTGTTGAAGGGCACAGATGGGCATGGTAGCACATACATAGATGACAATGAATTGTGTTATGACAGCAATTTATATCCAGGAAGAGTACCTCTCTTTCAATTGTTATGATGGTACTTCTTACCACCTAGAACACATCCTTAATGTTTTTCTTTATGGTAAGTTAGTTCAAGCTAGAAAGGCATTTAGCTAGGGTCAGGTTTTCAAAGGAAACATGTTTCAATTATTAACTGTTTTGCAAGAGGTGGCTATGATGCTACTGATGTTGAGAAGGCGTATTGGAAAAGTTGTATTAAACCTAGACAAGCCCTACTAATGGGTAATAATGTATGTATCGTTAATAATGAAAGTTATAATGCAGAACACTAATAATGTCAAGACACAGGACTTGTTCAACAGAATTTACAAGTTTTATAAGGTTTTTGCTGCACTAAGATTTAAATTTTGGAAGATCTTGAAAAAATCCAGTTTTGGCTAAAACTCTTAAGATCAAACTAAAATCTCTTACTTTCTGGGACATAACTTGAGTGATTATTTGGTACACAGTCACTTTATGAGTGAACCAGTAAAATGAAGGTTGTTTGGAATGGGGACTACCATAGCAAGTATATTTCCCTGTTATAATTGTAATATCTGTACATTTTTATCACCACTGTATGACAACAGGTTTTTCCATTCAAACTAGTCTTTACTTTACAACTAATGGTATAATATATGCTATATAGAAATAGTATAGGCTACATTTTATTAGAGTACCGGGAACTGTACTGGCAAATAATTTTGGAAGCTACTCGGCAACCTGGATTAAATGATATGTTGTCTATTACATCAGTTTTAAAACTCAGAACTGCCAAGCTGTGAAAATTAGATTTTGGGTGTTATTTTATTGTTCCACTAGAGGGCAATGATCACTTGTGATTGATACAGTATTTTTAATATTATTTATCAAACATATTTTCTTTTATGATCGATTTTATAAGTGGTAATTATTAAATTAGGGACTGCGGTTATGGACCTGACATGTATTGTAAACATTATTTGTTCGTTTGTCAAATATTTAGATTCATTATGCAAATCATACACGGTCATACTATGTATTTTGATTCGCTATAGGTGACAGTATGTGTGATTCAAGTTGGTCATCCAACAGTATTTAGTTTTTCACTGTGCCACATTATTTAAATGGGAAAAGATGATTTATTCTTGTATCTGAAGAAGTTTTTGGACAAAAACGCAAACTTGTACAAGCAGTGTTCATCATCATTTTATTTGTTTTAATAAATTCATTCGTTGGAACTCAGGCTCTTATTTGGCTGCTCAGGTGGATTGTGGTTGTTTTTGTTTGGAATGGGGACTTCCATAGCAAGTATATTTCCCTGTCATTTATTATTTATTATTTATTTATTTATTTATTTTATTTTACATTTGTTGACCGGGAAAATATGTCATAATTGTAATATCTGCATATTTCTATCACCACTGCATGACAACAGGTTTTTCCATTCAAAATAGTCTTAACTTTACAACTAAAGGTATAATAAATACTATATGGAAATAGTATAGGCTACATTTTATTAGTGAAACCTCCAGGAGTTTTAAGTGCAGGATGCAGGAACAGCTTAGCAATATTAATTTAGGGGAAAACTGATAATCCAGTAACAGAACATTTTTTAGGGCACGTGATAGAGATATGCATGGTTTTAAATGTTACCTGATAAAAGAAAGAAAGAATGTTGAACTATTTACTTAGGTATAAGTAATGAATTTATATTTTAAAGTCTGGTACTTTAAAATCAAATGGTTTAACTGAAGAATTATAGTGGAAGTTATTTTTTAATTAAATACATTTTAGTGAGGTGATTGTGACTATTTTTTGATTGGAGGGGCTTGACTGATGCTATTATTTAAATGCGTGCTTTGAAGCAGTTTTATATTCCATTGAAGACAGTATGTCAAAACACTAGGAGTGTTTTATTAATAAATGTTTTTGAGTCCATTGGATCATTTTTATTAATTAGCAATTCAGAGACAATCGGGCTAATTCACGTCATTAGCCAAGGGCAGTTCATATTACTGGCTGTAGGGATATAGACTCCCTACCATTTTATTAATATATATTGTTTTCTTTTTTACTTAATTTGCCTTTTTTAAGAGACTATAGAAAATAAATAGCATTCGTAACCATGGAGCATGAGCACACTTTTCACTGCTCATGTGTGAAGTATCGGGATCCACAGCAATACAGAGTTGTTGAATGCTATCAGGCCGATAACTTAAAAAAGCCTAGAGGACTAATCTGTGTATTCTTGTGAGTGTGGTCTTCAGCCATGCTTATTTAACTGTCAGCTGTGCTGTGACAGGCAGCAGCTTGTGACAAACTTAGCTGCTTGCTGTGTGTGTGAGATGGTGTAGACTCAAGAGAGATGTAACCAGAAGGATCCTCTAGCCCTCCATTTGGAAGTAGTGACTTTTACAAGAAAAAAATAATTATTCCTCTTTATAACGTTTTTATATTTGTATAGAACATACAGAGTGGAATTTCTTAATTCAGTGTGTCATGGAGTCTGGACAGCTTGAATAAACTGGTGGAGCTGCATATTGCAAGAGCAAGATGAAGCAGCTGTACAAACCTAATTGATTGCTGTGACTACTTGTCACCTTTAATGAAAACCTTATGGAACCTCTATAGTACCTTGCATGGTACTGGATGATACCTTTAGAAAAAAGTCTTTAAATTATCATGTTGCAATTTTAATATTTTTTTTCTTAAGGGTATCATCCAATCCTATTTGGGTAGGACAGATTATACTTTTTTAACCTTTTTTGCTCAAGTATTCTGGACAAAGCCAAAAACGATTGATAAAGGCTTAGATATGAGGAACATTTTTAAATATTAAGACTAATTTACTTGAAAACACAGGCTTGCATCAGCATGTATTTTTTGAATAATATGAAATATGAACATCTGTGTGGCATTATTGACTGGTTAAAACCCTCAATGAGATTGTATTTACCAGAAGACTAATACATTTTTGATGGAAAAACTGAGTAAAAATATAAGGCAGTCAGTAGGGTTTCATAATATTTTTTGTTCAGAAAATGCATGCTCATAGGTTCATAGATTTGTACTAGGCTAACTGCCTTTGTGAGTCATTTTAAGCCTAGTCACTTACCCCATGTGAGAATCAAACCCCAAACCCTGCATCTTGTGTCTGTAAGGTAAACATCTTAGCCATTATACCAATCTCCTACCCTCAAACAAGGCCTATGTGTGTGGAAAAAGCCACGCCTGCAGGGGGTGCCTGCATGTTAACTTTTTTACGGGAATTAGAATTACCTGGCAGTTAGTACACAGGATTAGGGTCTGAGATGTTAATGACCTATTTCCCCTCCATTTGCCTACTGTGTGATCAAGTCACTCAACCACATTGTGATCCTGTCTGGGGTGACCATGAAAAGTGATGCTTTGTCCTGTGAATTTAACCCACTTAAGAAACATAAAGGTGATGCCTCAATGGATCCTGGAAACTATCGCCCCATAAGCCTGACTAGCTTGATCTGCAAAGCTATGGAAAGGATCATCATGGACCTCATAAATAAAGATATTGGGGACCTACAGGCACTGGATCCTACCCAGTTTGGCTTTGTTAAGGGCAGATCCTGCCTCTTAAACCTGGTTGATTTCTTTGAAACAGTCACCAAGGCCATTGACGAGGGGAAGGTGGTCCACACAGCCTACCTGGACCTCGCAAAAGCCTTCGATACAATACCCCACTTGGGCATTATAGATAAGCTCACCAGCTTAAATATAAACCCCTATGTCACTAGATGGATTGCAAACTGGCTCAATGACAGAACCCACATGGTTAGAATTGCTGGAGCCATGTCAGACTCCAAACCAGTTACAAGTGGTGTCCCACAAGGCTCAGTCCTGGGACCACTCTTGTTCGGTATATATTTCTCGGAGGTACAGGCCAACACGGAAGGACTGTGGCTGACCAAGTTCACAGATGACTGCAAACAGGGTGCCATAATCGACTCTCCAGCCGACACAAGCATCCTCCAAAAGGGCCTCATAGAAACAGACAACTGGTGCCAGAGCCATGGCCTCAAGCTAAATGCCAGAAAGTGTATAGTCATCCCCTTTGGCAAAAACAAAGTGCCCACAAATTACCACATAGGTGGTAATCCATTAAGCACAGAAGAAGTAATTAGGGACCTGGGGACCCAAGTTGAAAGCAATCTCTCATTTGACAACCATGTGGCCAAAGTGGTTAGAAAAACATTTTATATAGGCCACCTAATCATGAAGGGATTCACATCTAGATCAGGGGAGGTCATCGTGCCTCTTTACTCATCCCTCATCAGGCCCATAATTGAGTACAATGCCCCTTTTGGGATGTACCTTACCAGACACCTGCAGCAACTGGAAAGACCCCAAAAGTACCTCACCAAGAGGATCAAAGGGCTCAAACAGATGCCATATGCTGCCCGGTTAAAGAAACTCCAGCTCTACTCAGTGGCATACCACCTGTTCAGAGGTGATCTGTGCCTGACATATAAAGCCATGTCCAACCCGGAATTAATGGACATGCTGCACCACAGAAAATCCAAATCCCATCGAGCTACGCACTCAAGAGACTTGAACCTCAGCACTGAAATAAATAGGACATGCTGGAGGGACAGATTCATAACCCAGAGGCTCCCTTCACTCTGGAATAAAATCCCAGTCCAGGTTAGGCAGAGTCCCTCATTGACTCTCTTCAAGAGGAATCTTGATGAGTGGATGGAAGATCATAGGTTTACCCCGGGTATCACTTCTGTGTCACTGTTAGACAGAGGCACAGTATACTAACCTCGAAAAAGGGCATAGCAAAATAAATTTAAAATGGGTGGCGAAAGCCAAACACATTTTGGTTAGGCTTATAAATGCCCTAGGGCAGATAGCCTAGTATGAACCTATGAACCTATGAACAAATGAAATAAAAATTGCAGCCTATTGACAAGCAAGTGGTTTTCAGACTTTATATCTTCAGAAAATGTTTGCCAATACATTTTTTATTCTAGCAATGTTTCTGAATTTACTCATTCATTTAACTTCAAGCAGGCTTCTTAGGTGTGTACAGTTATACAAGTAGATGTAGTTGTTGGTAACATGTGTGCGTGTGTGTGTGTGTGCGTGCATGCGTGCATGCTTGCGTGTGTGTGTGTGTGTGTGTGTGTGTGTGTGTGTGTGTGTGTGTGTGTGTGTGTGTGTGTGTATGTGTATATGCTTGCATTGTACAATGGATATAATTTTCAACTTTCCTTGATGTTTGCCTCATATTTTCTGTATGTTTCTTATAAAATTAATTTTTTTGGATTGCAGTCAGTATAAATGGCAGCTGTGAGTTTCAAACTTCATATTTTTCAAAATGTGCCTGCTAATGTCATGTGTTATACTAGCAACATTCTAAGTATACAAGAGAAAGAGTTATAATATGTTCCTGTTTTTTTTTTGTCTTTGATTCTTAAGCTAAGACGTTGAGAGGGCTGAGAAGGTGGGATACACTTTATAGTTCTGGCAGTAATAAATGCATTTATGGGCCTCTAATTATGTATTTGTTCAATCATTCAATCACAAACAGGCCTCCTAGGTATGCACAGTCATACATGTAGCTGCAGTGGATGGCTACATCAGTATGTGTGTGTATGTGTTGGTGAAAGGGCATAGCTCAAAACTGCCCTCCATTTTCCTTCCTATTTTTGTATGTCCATTATAAAAAATGTGTTTAATTTTATGTATTCATTTATTTCCATTTGTTATCCAGGTAAGTAGGCTGGTTTACTGACCCATTTTGATGCATGCTCATAGAACAATAACAAAAAAGCCAGCAAAAAGGTGGAATCAACACTCATAAAGATATAATATACATTTATTAAATGTCCATAGGATAGAGGGAATAACCCTACTATCCTAAAAAATCCAGACCGGTTTCGGCTTAATAATGCCTTCTTCAGTGGATAAAGAATAAAACATCCAACAATACCAATATATATACTCAATCAAGTATCATATGAGAACACCTAAAGACAAGACATTGGTCCATCAAAATTGGTCATTAAGACCAGGTGGGAATAAAGCGCCAAGCTTAACAATCCATTTTCGTTCTTTAAAGTTAAGTAACTCATGCCAGCCTGACTTGTCCCTGCAGTTACCCCTAATACAATCTATAACAGTAAATAAAAAAGAAGCTGAATGGTGCTTAAGAACATGTTTGTAAAGTGTGTTATTCTTACGTTTATTTCTTATATCACTAAGATGTTCCCCAATTCTCAAACGAAACGGCCTGGAGGTTTGCCCTACATAAAATGAAGAGCATGTGCATGTAACAAGATAAATAACCCACTCCGTGCTACAATTGGCCCAAAAATCAATATTAAAAATCTCAGGAGTATTCCGACTACTAAATTCTCTAGTCTTTTTAACCCGAATGCAATATGAGCAATGACCACATGGTATACAACCAAAAACTGGTCCTCCTATTAAGAAGAATTGCGTGGAAGCTTTAGAATCAACAACACCCCTCTTATAATGACTAAACATTGAGCCTAGTCTTCGTCATCTCCTAAAAAAGAATGAACATCTATCCCTAAAAAAGGGTACAATTTTTCTTCAGCCATAAGAATGTTCCAATGTTTATGGATAATATTCATAAATCCTCTGGTGTTTCGTCCACAAGTGGTGACAAAACGTACCGGCTCATTGGAGTTATCTCTATTTTTAACTTTATAACATAGCAAATCCACCTATTTCTTTAGAAGCCCAATTTTTGGCAGAGCTAACAGTACCTGGACGATAACCTCTCTCCTTAAACCTACAAACAAGATCATCCCGAATATGAGCAAAAGTATGTTGACTAGAACAAATCCTTCTGGCTCTAAGGAATTAAAATTTTGGGATGTTCTGGATGATATGTTGTGGGTGGAAGCTGGTAGCATGTAAAAGGGAATTGTATTCAGGAAATTTCCTATATAGAACTGTGGACAAAGTGTCATCAGGATTTCTACTAATCTCAACATCAAGGAAAATTATATGGGATCTATGATAATTTGCCTTGAATTCAATTCCCCATACATTATCATTAAGATAGTCAACAAATTCTTGAAGATAAACTTCATCAGCCCTCCACACCAACCAACAATCATCCAGATATCGTCTCCAAATATCCATTTCACACATATAAATATTGTGGTTGGAATCATAAATCATGACCTCTTCAATGTAGGCCATGAATAAGTCTGCATAAATGGGTGCGAAAGACGCACCCATAGCCATTCCTTTAGTCTGCCAGAAACATCGGTCCTGAAAATAAAAAACATTACTGGTCAGAACATATTCCGCCAAACATACCAGGAAGGTGTTAAATCCATGTTTATAAAGGCCAGATCTGCCCAACCAGTAATCCAGGGCCTGCAAGCCCGCCCAATGTGGAATATTCATGTAGAGAAAAGTAACGTCCAGGGTACATAATAGCCAATGAGGTTCAAGTTGTATATCATTAATAATATACAAAAACTGGGTGGTATCCTGAATCCTTGCTCTGATAGATGAAAGCAAAGGTTTCAAAAAATATGTCAGATATTCAGACAAGGGTTCTGTCAAGGACCCACGTCCTGAGACAATCGGTCTCCCGGGTGGGTCAAGGGCATCTTTATGTATTTTAGGCAACAGATAAAGGTACTGTTTCTTTGGAGAGGAAACAGTGAGTTGATTTTTATCTACCTGTGTTATAATACCTTCCTCTACTGCCTGTGTCAGAAAAGATTCAATTTTACACTGAAGATGGTCCGTAGGGTCCAAGGGCATAGCCATGTAATATGTTTTATCCCCTAACTGTCTCATGGCCTCCCTATCATATTTAGCCTTATCTTGGACCACTACCGCCCCTCCTTTTTCAGTTTGTGTTACCACTATATTCTTATTATTCCTGAGTTCATCCACACACTGCACTTCCTCTTTGGATGAATTGTTATATGATATAGGAAAATCCTTTAAATAACAATGTAAATCTTTCAAAACATTAGTTTGGAAAACCCCTACCAAATTGGTCATAGGCGGAGCAAAAGTTGATTTTTTAAATTTAAATCCATGAGTCAAGGTGGACGTATTGTCCTTATAAAACAGTTTTAAATTTAATAATCGGCAGAAATTAGCCACATCTTGTGCCAAAGAATATTCAGGAACAAAAAACCAGGAACAAAGTTTAGTCCTTTGTCAAGTACTTTAATCTGTATATTATTGAGATCCACAGTAGAAATATTGTGAACATTAGAATTAACAGTTAATGTTCTTTCATGAGTTTCAAAAGGGCCCTCCCTGGGTTCGTCCCTTCTTATGTTTCCTCCCCCCTCATCTGAATCTGAACCCAAAGGGTGGGATAAATTCCTCCTTTTGGGATCAGGTGAAACATCAGAGTGGTTTCCCTCCCCTTCCGTATTAGAGGATGTGTCCTCCGCTGAAGTAAAACCTGAAGAGTCAAAGCTCTTCTTTAGTATGGATTTTGATCTCTTCCTCTTGGGAGTCAAAGGTCTCTTATTAGGTAATCTAAAAGTAACATTTCTAGATACCTCAAAAGGTTTCCCTCTCTCGTAATCACCTAAATCCCTATGGAATTTCTTAAGCTTCTTTTCTTTCAAACCTTGTTCTAACTTGGATAATTCTACAGTCAATTGTTTAACCCGGGAGGAAAATGAGGCACAAGCCTCATGTTTATTAACTTCCAAACAAATATTCTCAAGTTCCTGGATCCCTGTCTGAACTGTACGTTCATAAAAGTCTGCCAAAGCATCGACAAACTTAGAAGATGCTAATTGTTGAATTTGACTCCAATCCTCTGTCAATTTCTCATCAATGTTATACACCAGGGGTTGCATTTTAACCCTTAGACCATGGGGTGTGATATTTTTACATTGATAGGCCTTAAATAAATGTAAATGCCAGACATTAGTCTGGAGGACCTTCATATTTTTGCTTAATCTGGTAAAAAATGATTCACATAAAATATCCTGGTCCAAGATAACCCCCCCGATGTATCAACCTGCCACTAAACCAAAAATGGTTAAATCATCCTTGTCAGATGCCAAACCTTTGATTAAAGGTGACAATGCCATAATGGGTCAAAAAATATATAGATAGATAAAAAATAATAATATATCACCAATACGTGGACAACTAACAAAGCCCAATGTTCAGGGAAATCTATAACAATAATCAAAAGTTATGGGACCTACCCGGATTGATCTATGGGATAGTAAGTTGAAACATATTTTCTGATTGGATATGTGTTATGTATTGGGCAAATACGCAGTATTGTGACATATTATTCACAAGAACTGATCATAGTATTATTGCCTTTGAGGTTTAATATGATTGGTTAGTTTTTTCGTTATACCAAATATTTCAACTGCTCTAAAAAATATTTTTTTATATCAACCAATATATTGATTCACTACACATATTCCTATCTGTTGTCATACCACCACTTTTGATTATTGTTATAGATTTCCCTGAACATTGGGCTTTGTTAGTTGTCCACTTATTGGTGATATATTATAAAATCCATACTAAAGAAGAGCTTTGACCAAAAATTGGGCTTCTAAACAAAATAGGTTGGAGTTAAAAATAGAGATAACTCCAATGAGCCGGTACGTTTTGTCACCACTTATGGACGAAACACCAGAGGATTTATGAATATTATCCATAAACATTGGAACATTCTTATGGCTGAAGAAAAATTGTACCCTTTTTTGAGGGATAGATGTTCATTCTCTTTTAGGAGAGGACGAACACTAGGTTCAATGTTTAGTCATTATAAGAGGGCTGTTGTTGATCCTAAAGCTTCCACGCAATTCTCCTTAATAGGAGGACCAGTTTTTGGTTGTATACCATGTGGTCATTGCTCATATTGCATTTGGGTTAAAAAGACTAGAGAATTTAGCAGTCGGAATACTCCTGAGATTTTTAATATTGATTTTTGGGCCAATTGTAGCACAGAGTGGGTTATTTATCTTGTTACATGCACATGCTCTTCATTTTATGTAGGGCACACCTCCAGGCCATTTCGTTTGAGAATTGGGGAACATCTTAGTGATATAAGAAATAAACTTAAGAATAACGCACTTTACAAACATGTTCTTAAGCACCATTCAGCTTCTTTTTTATATACTGTTATAGATTGTATTAGGGGTAACTGCAGGGACAAGTCAGGTTGGCATGAGTTACTTAACTTTAAAGAACGAAAATGGATTGTTAAGCTTGGTGCTTTATTCCCAACTGGTCTTAATGACCAATTTTGATTGACCAATGTCTTGTCTTTAGGTGTTCTCATATGATACTTGATTGAGTATATATATTGGTATTGTTGGATGTTTTATTCTTTGTCCACTGAAGAAGGCATTATTAAGCCGAAACCGGTCTGGATTTTTTAGGATAGTAGGATTATTCCCTCTATTCTATGGACATTTAATAAATGTATATTATATCTTTATGAGTGTTGATTCCACCTTTTTGCTGGCTTTTTTGTTCCTGGAGGTTCGTTTTTCAGCTGAGCAATTGCTTTACGGGCACCTCTTCTACTTCATAGAACAATAAGACAGCACTGAAGAATATACAGTTTGGTACATTATATGCAACAGTTGTCAGTTGCAATGGGTAAAAACAAATGAGCATCACATCTTTACAAAAAAGACATTCCATTATCACCGAAGAACAAACAAAACAATGATAAACATGCAAATCAAATGACAGAAAGAACAATAACACTTGAGTTCAAATGTAGAGCTCTGTATCTATGTACACTAGACATTCTTAACTGCTGTGTGGATTTGTTTTTAGAGGCAAAGTTAACTATTTTCTCTGAAGTATTTGTATTTATTCTGACAGACCATGAGGATGTGAAGTGATTTTTTTTTTAATTCTTTGAGTGGGGTTAGTGATATGATTTCACTGGGTAATCGGTTTCAGGTTGCAGGTCTTAGGTGTGAGAAGGCTTATTCTCCTATTGTGGTTTTCCATCTAGGTTGAAAGACCATGATACCATTTATTTGGCAAAGTCATAAGGGATAAGGGCAATTTGGTTCTCTGGGCTAGGCAGTACCCTACATTTATGATTTTAAAGAGAAGACAGCTGAAGAGGAAGGATGCTGTACCATTAAACTGGAGTCAGTGGATTTCTTTGATGATGTCACAGCAGTGAGGATGAAAATCTGCTGGTAAAACATATCTAAAGCTGTTATTTTCAGCAACTTAGATCTGTATTATGTTACATGTAGAATGTAATGTCAGTAAGGGTAAGCAGTACTCAAATTTGGGAAGTGGGATATTTTTGGCTATAGCAGTCCAAGCTATTGGAAATGAAACATGAAGATTTTATAGCAAAGTTTGAGTTGAGAAAGGGATTTATTTCTGATGTTACCTATGTGAGTAGTGAAGGTAAGATAGGGTTCCAGTGTATTCCCTATCTATTTATACTTACAGACATTAGGAATAATGTTATATTGCATGCGTCTGAGTAAGAGTTTATGATATTTTTTGATGTGCCACAAATAATGTCACATTTTTTTTCAGATCTTCCATAGTTCTTTGTCAAATTCTATTGTGGATTTAAGTCACTATTAATGACAAACATGAGTTTTAGACTTCATATCTTTCAGAAAATTCTTGCTAATGCCACATTTGTTATACTAGTTACCTTTAAGTATATAACAACAATATATAAAATACATTTGTGATTTTGGGTGTTTGTCTCTATGTCTTCAACTAAGTACTTGAGAGAACAGAGAGGGGTTGAAATGGCTTGCTTGCACTCTGTATTTTTGACAGTGATGATCTGAGATTCATTTCTGCATCTTTGTGCAAGTATTTATTCCATCATTTGATATCAATCAGGGGAATATTGCCACATTTCTTTTTTTTTTTCATCATGCAAAATGCAGTTTATCAGATGGTATGATGTGTTTATCTCACATGTGCGGTCAAGTAAAGACATTTTGTATTATCAGGGCCAACTAATATTTTGTGGTTAAAATTTTGGGTTTTGTGGTATTACAGTGCAACCCATTTAACAACATCAAATGTCTAAAATTAGTTTTTTTCTCAAATGAGTTCTGGCATATATTTAAAAATGAATACTATTACTGGCAAACTACTTAGCAAGTAGAGTAGAGTACAACTAGTAATTTATGTAAAATGGTAAACATGGTCAATGGTAACCCCTGTTTAATATAGCCCCACCCCTTTCCAATTAACCCAACCCATTAGCTTGCTTCCTGCAGCACCCTCCTGCTTCGAACTCAGAAGCTGCCACTGTCATTAGCTTAACTATCATGCTATGAGGCCTGATGTAGCTCAATAAAACCACGGTCACTCCCTTTTTAATTTCTCCAGGTCTTTGGGTTTCCTAATAACATGACCAGAATGGACCCCATTCCTAAGTCAAAGTATGATTAAAGTTCATGAAATTAGTATTCTTTCAGTCTTTGATGTTAACCACAAGCCTTTTCTCTCCATTATGGTTTTAAATCAATCAGTGAAGGGTGTATCTTATAAATGTTTAAACACTCTTTCATCCATGAATGTGGGATAATATCAAATGATTTTTTACAGTCTGTCCATGCCATACTTGGATTCTTCTTCTTTTTTACAGTTCTCCATTATGCCTTTATTTAACAGCAAATAATTGTTTGCTCCATATGACTTTTTTTATTACCTTTTTGTTTTATTGCCATGACTGAGTTTTCTTCTAAATGACTACACACTCTGTCAGCATCAGTTCCACTGTATATGTTGTTGGATCAGAAGTTATTGGTCTATAGTTTTTAGGATAACTTGCAGGTTCACTCATAAGTGGGAGTATTGTTTTTCCTATTGTTAACCAGACTGATGTCTGGTCAGGGTGTGCATATAAATAATTCTTATTCATGGCTAAATCTTCAAGTAAATATGTTAATAATTTTAGCCAGAAGTAAGGTACTGCATCTGGGCATGGGGTTTTCCAGTTAGGAGCTTTTCTTAACTATGCTTCAATCTGTCTGGATGTTACTTCATCTCATTTCATATCCTGTACATTTGAACTTCTTATTCTTTATTTTATTTATTCTATCCATTTAGCATCTTTGTTATGTTCCACAGGCTCTTCATAAATACTCCCCCAAAATATCTATTTCTTTTTTTGGTGATGTTTTCATTCCTTTTGCCTTGTTTCCCAATTCTCTATAAAACGTTTGTGGGTCATCAGTAAATTTCTTATTTTGTACTTTGCCTTTATATTCATCTGCATGTCTTCTAAGTTTTTCTGTCTGTGCTGATACTTTAGTTTATTATTTGTAATAGTACATGATAGATCCTGATCTGTTCTGATATTGTGCATTGCTTTTAAGTATTTTTGTTGACCTGTTCCCTCTTCTATACTACTTTAACAGTGACACATCTTGTCTTAATTGTTTTATAGTTTTTCTCTATTTGATACTTCCATGATGGCATTCGATTGCTCCCCTTCCTTTCCCTTACTACACTGTGTTTTTGTGGTAAGACTTTATCTGTTAATAATTTAGCTGCACAGTAATATATCCTATTTACTTCTGTTACATCACATGAATCTCTATAGACAGTCTTAAAACTTAGATGATACACAAATAAATATAAAGAAAAAGTACAAAGCAAGCAATTTATTGATGATCCAAAAAGTTTTACAGAGAATTGGAAAACAAGGTAAAAGGAATTGAAGGACCACCAATAAAAGAAGAAACAGATATATTTTGGAGAAGTATTTATGAAGATCCTGTGGAATATAACAAAGATGCTAAATGGATAGAAGAAGTAAAAGAAATAAGTTTAAAGGTACAGGATATGAAATGGGATGAAGTAACAGCCAGAGAGATTGAAACAAAGTTAAGAAAAGCCTCTAACTGGAAATCCCCAGGCCCAGATGCAGTACCTAACTTTTGGTTAGAAGTATTAACATCTTTGCACAAAGATTTAGCCATGAGTAAGAACTATTTATATGTGCACCCCAAACATACATCCCACTGACTAACAACAGACAAAACAATGCTCCTACTTAATAGTGAATCTGCAAGCTACTCTAAAAATTATAGACCAATAACTTGCCTTACAACGACTTATAAACTATACACTGGAATTGATGCCAACAGAGTTTTAGTCATTTAGAAGAAAACTCAACTATGGCAGTTGAAGAAAAGGGCAGTAAATGAAAGTCATATTGAACAAAGGATCATTTGTTGTTAAATAAAGTCATAGTGGAGAACTGTAAATAGGGGAAGAATCTAAGTATGGCATGGATCAACTACTAAAAAAGCTTTTAATAGTATTCCGCATTCATGGATAAAAGAGTGATTAAAAATGCATAAGATACATCTACACTGATTGACTACATTACAATGACCATGAAACAGTGGCGGATCACTTTTCAATTAAGCCATGATAAAGGACAAATTATTATTCCAGGGATAAAAATTCAAAGGGGGATATTCCAGGGTGACTCTCTGTCACCACTGCTATTCTGCCTTGCCCTTAACCCATTAAGCTGTCAACTTAAATGCTTAGGCCATGGCTATAATTTGGCTCCTAGAAAACAAGAAAGTGTAAAGACTTCTCATCTTCTCTTTGTCAATGATTTCAAACTGTGTAGCTCATCAGGTGAGAAAATGAAAGTACAACTGTAAGTTGTCAAAACTTTTTCAGGTGATATGGGAATGTCATTTGGTCTTGATGAATGTGCAAAAGCAACCTTTAAAGCAGGAAAACTGCAGCACAAAGAAAACATCAGTCTGGGACAAGAATGTGATATAAAAGAGCTTGAGCAAGATGGAGTGTATAAATATTTGGGAACTGATGAAGGATCAACAATAAAACATGAACAAATGTGAATAAAACTCAGTAAAGAATACTTTAGAAGACTTAAATTAATCCTGAAAACAGCACTGACATCTAGGAACAAAATCCAAGCTATAAACCAATTTGCTCTTCCTGTCCTAACTTACAGTTATGGAGTGACTGACGGCCCCAAAATGTGCTGGATAGATTAGATACGAAAACAAGAAGGATGCTGTCTAAGTCTGCCTTCAAGACTAGGTGGGGACACTCCCACGATTATGGTTGACACTTATTTGTTTTCACCATGGTGGCATCCAGTGATGCAGACTACTCTGGGTCCTGTAGTTCCACTGAATCCCAATTCCTTATTGACTTACTGAGTACTTTACCTAGTTTGACCATTAGAATCACAAAACTAATCCTCTACCATATCCACATATGGGGACCATAATGGCATTCTGTATATGCTGTCAGCAGCAAAGCATGGGTGGGGCGGAGGGGGCCCTGGGTGCAACCTGCTAGAGGGTGCCATCTGAGAGCCATCCCTTTTTCCTGGTAGAGAGGTGGTTTGCATGGTAGGTTGCTGTGAGAAGTCTACTGAAGCATTTCCTTTTTTTTTCTTGATCTTCCAATGAAGAGTGGGCAGTAGGGAGGGGTCATGTGCATCAGACTGCCCTGCAGTTTATCACAGTGTTTTTTTTTTTTTTTTTTTGCTCTTCATAGGTTCATAGGTAGGTACTAGGCTATTGGCCCTAGAGCCTATATAAGCCTAGGCAAAAAGGTAACCTGGCTTTTGCCACCCAACAAAGTTATTCTCCTATGCCCCCGTCGAGCAGAGCCACAAAGGTGATTCCCGGGGTGAGTTTCCTATTTCCCATCCAATCATCAAGATTTTTCTTGAAGAGTGCTAATGAGGAGCTTTGTTTGATATAGATAGGTAGTTTGTTCCGGAGTATGGGAAGTCTCTGGGGCAGGAATCTATCCTTCCAGCATGTTCTGTTTATTGTGGTGACAAGGTTTAGGTCCCTAGAGTGTGTAGCTGGGAGGGATTGGGATTTCTGCATAGCGCAACAGCAGGCAGCACCGCCTAATTGGGTTTAAACTATTCCTGGCTCCACAAAGTCTGCTCTTCACTTTTTCCCTTAGAACTGCTCTATCTCTCAATTTAAACACCATATTCTCATTCTAAGGCCCTTCACTGGTCAAATTAAGTAATCCTACAAGTTAACACTATTAAACCATAAGCACTACTTACTCTTATACTCTCTACGATTACCCTGTCCTCTATTGGTCCATCTTAAATTCAGTTTCCCTATATTACTCTAGCATGTCCAAAGGTCAGTCAATGGTTTCCTCTCCAGTCCAGCTGGTGAATCTGGGAATTTTGAGGCAATGTTACAACTGTCTCATGTACATGGACAACCCTCTCCTCCTCCAAACAGGTTCAAATATATGTGAGAGATGCAACTATTTAGGCAAACTAGAGGCTGAGCTCTCTCATCTCAAAACTGGTGTAACCAGTCAGGAGGAGAAGGTAACCTCACACAACACAATTCCAGTATCACATAGTCCCACCACATCAGCGAACCAAACACATAAATACACAAAAACATACTCGGAGGCTCTAAATAAAAATCTACCTAAGCAACAGAGACCTCCAAAGCAGACATCCAAGCAAACGCTACCTCAAAACAAAACACGCACAACACATAGCCCACAAAGTTAGTGTGCCAAGCAGCCACAGTCCTTAAGGCTGAATAACACACCTGATACTCTTGTAATAGGTGACTCTATTGTCAGACACACTGACGTCCCGCTCACCAGACTGAATAAAGAGAAGATCACAGTGAGCTGCCTGTCGGGTGATAGGATCCGCCACATAACACAAGCACTCAGGTCACTCCAAAGCAAATACAAATATGACTCAGTCATTGTACATGCTGGTGTGAATGACCTGAGACGTACCTCCCTGGACTACATGAAAAGAGACATAGAGGAGCTCTCTGATCATGTAGCCCAGGCTGGTATGACCCTGACCTTGAGCAGCATCTTACCCTCACCTAGAATGATGCCACAGTACAAAGACAAAATGATCGATTTTAACAATTGGCTGAAATTTTGGTGTCATTCAAAGGGGATCCAGTGTCTGTCAGCCTGGGATGACATGCTCGACAAACCACGTTGCTTCACCAGGGACGGCTTGCAACTGTCACCACTGGGCTTTCGGATATTGGCAAAGGCTCTTGCCACCCCCATAGTGCCTTTTTTAGGCAAGGCTCAAAAGTCAAACCCACCCCCATAGACAGCACAAGGAACAAGAAACTAAGGGTAATGCTGCTTATCGCCAGAAGTCTTAACCTCAAGATGCACACACTCGAAGCTCTCCTCAGTATGGAGAACATCGATATCTGTGCAGTGACAGAAACCTGGATCAAGGCTCAAGAGAGCACCCCAGCACTACCAGGCTATACCTCATATCATGCTTTTCGGCCCCAAAACCTGGACCGAACCACAAAAGAAGGGGAAGTTTCCATATTTATCAAGGATATCCACACCTCCAGGTTAGTGGCATTGCACGAAGTATCGGAGACCATCCATGTGCAACTAACAGTGGGCAAGACTGCTTTTCAGTTTATAGCATCCTACAGACCACCCTCTCAAAGTCTGGAATCCCACTCGGCTTTCCTGAAAACATTGGAGAACATGAAGATCTCTCCGAACACCATTATATTGGACGACTTCAACTACCCAAACATTGACTGGTAGCACTACTCAAGCCCCAGCACCTTAGCCCAAAGGTTCCTGGAAATTATAAACTCAAATGCTATGGAATAACTAGTCACCACTCCCACAAGAGGGGACAACATACTAGACCTGATCATTACCAACATGGGGACTCTATGCTCCACACCAGAAGTATATCCCTCATTGGTAAGATCAGACCATAAATTAATTTCACTGGATGTCCACATCCCGACCCCACCCCCAGCCCAGAAAACCACAGTGAAAAACTTCTCAAAAGTGAACTTCTCACTTCTCAAAACCAAAGTGGAATCCTTCAAGGCCCCAGGGCCAGTGGAAACTACGGCCCAAACTGCAGAAACCTATATAAACGCATTCTACGGACATCTCCAGGAATGCATGGATCATGCTATCCCAAACAAAACCAAGACCCAATCATCCAAAGGCAGGCGTCCAGTCTGGTGGACCCCTGCCATAAATAAACTGTATAACAGAAGGAGGAAGCTACTACATGATAGAGCAAAATCCCTAATAGGGAAGGCATCTCTGATCAGTACTAGCAAAAATTCCGATCCCTCATAAAATCCTCCAAGGCCAGCTTCGAGAGAAAAATTGCACAGGACACCAAAGACAATCATAAGGCTTTTTTCAGTTATGTTAGGAAGCTGGGATGCAACTCCCAGACTTGTTCTGAGTTGATTCTAAACGACAAAAAATACACTGAACCCACAGACATCGCCAATATCCTGGCAGACAGGTTCAGGGCAAACTTCTATCCCTCCCCCAAAAGAGCAAGTATCTATCCCAGCAGAGGGCTGCCTCCCAAACATCTCTGATGCTCAGGTGAAGGCTGCCCTCTCCAAAGCAAAAAACACTGCTTCCATGGGACCAGATGGCATCCCAGGTTGCATCCTACACGAACTCCAAGAGGAACTAATCCCTCAAATAAAACAGCTATACAATCTCAGCCTCACTACAGGATATGTGCCCACAGAATGGCGTACAGCAACAGTGGTCCCACTCCACAAAGGTGGAGCCTCTACGGACCCTGGAAACTATCACCCCATAAGCCTGACTAGCTTAGTCTGCAAGGCTATGGAGAGGATCATCATGGAGCTCATAAACAATGACATTGGGGACCTACAGACACTAGATCCTACCCAGTTCGGCTTTGTCAAGGGCAGATCCTGCCTTTTGAACCTGGTTTACTTCTTTGAAACAGTCACCAAAGCCATAGATGAAGGGAATGTAGTCCACACAGCCTATCTGGACCTTGCAAAGGCATTTGACACAATACCCCCACTCGGGCATCATAGATAAGCTATCCATCTTAAACATAAACCCCTATGTCACAAGATGGGTCGCAAAGTGGCTCAAAGACAGAACCCACAGAGTGAGAGTTGCTGGAGCCATGTCAGACTTGAAACCGGTCACAAGTGGCATCCCACAGGGTTCTGTCCAGGGACCACTCTTGTTCGGTATATACTTTTCTGAGGTACAGGCAAACGTAGGAGGACTATGGCTCACCAAGTTCGCAGACGACTGCAAACTGGGCACCATAATCGACTCTCCAGCTGACACAAACATCCTTCAAAAAGGTCTCACAGAGACAGATAACTGGTGCCAGTGCCATGGTTTAAAGCTAAATGCCAAAAAATGTATAGTCATACCCTTTGGCAAAAACAATGTGCCCACAAATTACCACATAGGTGGAAACCCATTAAGTACAGAGAAAGTTATTAGGGACCTGGGGACCCAAGTTGATAGCAATCTCTCCTTTGAAAACCACATTGCCAAATTGTTAGAAAGACCTTCTACATAGCCCACCTCATCACGAAGGGTTTCACATCTAGATCAAGAGAGGTAATCGTGCCCCTTTATTCATCCCTCATCAGGCCCATCATAGAATACAATGCCCCTTTTGGGATGTACCTTACCCGACACCTGCAGCAATTAGAAATACCCCAGAAGTATCTCACCAAGAGGATCAAGGATCTCAAACAGATGCCATATGCTGCTCGGTTAAAAAAACTCCAGCTCTACTCAGTTGCATACCGACTACTTCGAGGCGATCTATGCCTGACATACAAAGCTATGTCAAATCCAAAATTAATGGACATGCTCCACCTCAGTACATCTAAATCCCTTAGAGCCACATGCTTGAGGGACTTGAACCTCAGCACAAAAATAAATAGAACTTGCTGGAGAGACAGGTTCATAACCCATAGGCTCCCTTCGCTCTGGAATAGAATTCCAGTTCATGTGAGGCAGAGCACCTCACTGAATCTCTTCAAGAAGAATCTCGATAGGTGGATGGGGGATTGTAGGTTTGTCCCAGGGATTACTCCCGTGTCACTATTAGACAGAGGCACGGTAAACTAAACCTTAAAAAGGGCACAGTATACTCAAATCAAGGGGTGGCGTAAGCCATACAGAATCGGGCTAGGCTTATAATTGCCCCAGGGCAGATAGCCTAGTATGAACTATGAACCTATGAACCTATTAAGTAGAACATGTCCAACAGCTCTGGATTTGACATAGCGTTGTATGTTAGGCAGAGATTGCCTCTGAGTAGATGATATGTGATGGAGTAAAGCTGGAGTTTTTTGAGACAGTCTGCGTAGGGCATCTGTTTGAGGTCGATAATCCTCTTTGTGAGGTATTTCTGTGGCCTTTCCAGTTGTTGTCGATGTCTTGTGAGGTATGTATCAAAAGGGGCATTGTACTCTATAATAGGTCTAATGAGTAATGAATAGAGGGGAACAATGACCTCTTTTTTCCTGTATAAGAAACCTTTCGTGATGAGATGTGCCATATAGAAGGATTTCCTGACTACTGTGGCGATGTGATTATCAAAGGAGAGACTACTGTCCACCTGTTTCCCAAGGTCTCTTATCACACTTTCAATGTTATGTAGACTATCATGGGTACAGAGTTTTTACCAAAGGGGATGACAATGCACTTTTTGGCATTGAGCTTGAGGCCATGGCTTTGACATCAGGCATCTTCTCAGTGAGGCCATTTTGTAGGATGTCCACATCATTAGGAGTTTCAATTATGATTCCTAGTTTGCAGTCATCTGTGAACTTCATTAGCCAAAGACCTTCTGTGTTAGCCTGTACTTCAGAAAAGTATATACAAAACAGGAGAGGACCCAGGACTGAACCCTGTGATACTCAACTTGTCACTGGTCTAAAGTCAGATTTGGAGACTGCTACTTTTACAGTGTGGGTTCTGTCAGTGAGCCAGCTGGCAACCCATCTTGTGACATAAGGATTTATATCTAGTTTAGTGAGTTTATCTATAATTCCAGAGAGGGATGGTGTCAAAAGCCTTGGCGAGATCTAGATAGGCTGTGTGAACCACCTTATCCTTGTCTACTACTTTGGTGACTGCTTCAAAGAAGTCTATCCTGTTTAGGAGACATGATCTGCCTTTTACAAACCCAAACTGGGTGAGATCCAGAGTTTGCAGATAACCAATGTCTTTGTTTATAAGTTCCATGATGATATGTTCCATGGCCTTGCAGACCAGGCTTGTTAGGCTAATGGGGCGGTAGTTCCCAGGATCCATGGTGGTTCCCCCTTTGTGGAGTGGGATAACCGTCGCTGTGTGCCATTCAGTGGGCACAAAGCCTGAGGTGAGGCTATGACTGAACATGGTGATTAGGTGGGATGCCAGTTCATTCTGTAGTTTGTGTAGAATGGAGCCTGGGATGTTGTCAGGTCCCATGGATGCTGTATTCTAGGCTTTGGAGAATGTAGTTTTAATTGTGCAGCCGTGATTACAGGAACTTTGCATTCTTCTTGTATAGAGATGGGTCCTTTAGGTGGAGAGAGGGGGTAAAGTTAGCACTGAACCAACCTTCCAGGATGTTGGCAATATTAGTTGGTTTTGTATATTTAGTGCCATTGTGCTGTAACTCAGAGCAGATCTGAGTGTTGCCATTAAGATTCTTGACATAGCTATAGAATGCTTTGTGGTTGTCTTTAGAATCAGTGGCAATTTTGTTTTCGTAACTAGCTTTGGAGGATTTTATGAGGGATCTCAGCTTTTTACTGAGGCTGACCAGGGAGTTCCTCCAATCATGGGATTTTACTCTTTTTTGCAACAGTTTCTTTCTTCTGTTGTAGAGTTTGTTCATGGCAGGGGACCGCCGGATTGGCTTCCTTTTTTTGTAGGATAGCATCTTGGTTTTGTTAGGGATAGCACGATCCATGCAGTCGTGTAAGTGCTTATAAAGTGCATTTGTGTAGGATTCAGCAGTCGTACCTCTATTGTCTGTCTGCATGGGTGTCGTGAAGTTTGCCACTTCTGTCTTAAGAAGTGTGAAGTTGGCTTTGGACAATTTTTTTACGGTGGTTTTCCGAATGGGCGGTGGGGGTGGGATGTGGATGTCTAGGGTAATTAGCTTGTGGTTGGATCTGACCAACGAGGAATTGATCTCTGGTGTGGAACACCGGTCACCCATGTTGGTAATGACCAAGTCTAGGATATTGCTGCCCCTGGTGGGGGGTGGGGATAAGTTGATCCAAGGCATTGGAATTTATGAATTCCAGAAAACGTTGAGCAAAAAAGTTGGTACATGAGCAGTTTTCCCAGTTAATGGTGAGGTAGTTGAAATCACCCATTATTAGGGTGTTGGGTTGTACCCTAATATTTTCCAGTGTATCAAGAAATGAGGAGTGGGAATCCTGGAGCATGGTGGGGGATCTGTAGCAAGTTACAATTTAGATTGTGGTCTTGCCCAGCGTTAGTTGCACTTAGTTCACTGTGAGCAAAGGGATGGGACACTATTTCAGGGACTGGAAGAGGATCTGGATGAGTCAATATGCCTCTGAATGTTTCCACAGTGCTATACCATCCACTGGGCAGTAGTCTTCTAGACTAGATACTGCAGCGTCATAAAGACCAGCAAGCCAGTGTTCACACAATGGGAGCTTCATCCTAACCACAGAGAATGCAACCCTGTCTCCTCCCAATCTCACTGTTATATGTGAGGCTACCATGATCATCTCCCACCTACCTTATCCTTGCTCTCCCTTTTCTCTGTACCACACCTTAAACTGTGCAGATGGATGATGTCTGAGCCCTGCCCACTCATCTGTCTTCTGCAGGCATGGCAATGCCAGGTGCATGGTATGGCCCATCAATGTCTGTGCTGCATATCCTGAGCAGGTGGCTTCAAACATCAGTTTTATTCTGTGTTTTCCATTTCATGGCCCATAGCTGTGTACCTGATGCAACTACTTTAACAGATTTTGACCACCTCTGCCACACATGGGGTACTACCACAGATGGTTCTCCTGACAATTCATAATCTAACTCATCCTTTAATGTTACCACAGAACTGTCTGATAGTGGTATGATATTTGCACTGTGTAACTGTTTCCATAGTGCTATGTTGTATAAAATGACACAGACTACAAATATCATACAGTGCCTGATGCATACTATAGTGCACCACATTTAGAAATCTGAAGACACATTTACTAATTCTCCTTGTCTGTGATGCAGTGTTATACAGCAGTACCACCACCATGGAATGGGGAATGTAGATAGTGATCATTAGTTATAGTTCCATGGCATATCTGGCATCAGCTACAACTCACAACAATTGTAAGCATTATGAGACACCTGTTGCATGAGATGTAGCTAGCTATTCTAGTACCCTGTGCCATACATCTCAACCTCTTAGCGCAAGTAATCTGTTCAAAGGCTTAAATAATAGGAAAGCAAAGGCCTAAAATAGGGACAGATTTTAACTTTTGCTTTTATAAATTTAAATACTTACAAAAACAACAGGATTTATGTTGGCATGCATTTTCTGAAGGATATAAAGTCTGAAACTCAAATGTGTGCCATTATTTAGTGACTTCAGTCCTCAAGTGTGATTTGCCAGAACACCACAGATATTTTGAAAAACAGATATTGTGAGGCAGAAATCTGGACATTCTGTGAAGACCTGGACAGTTGAGAGGTATTCCGTGTGCCACCCCTCTGATGTGGTGCCTCACTCAATTTTAAACTGAGGATAAAAAAGTACTCTACTTTATGATTACAAAAAAAATATTTTTTTTCTTTTAAAATTGCATCAAACCAATTGCTAAATTTGCAGAAATCAACTTGCTACAACTTATTCCACATAAGAAGTAATGAAGCATTTTGTTTCAGTTCTGACTGAAGAAAAAAGGCATATCGGTAGCCATTTCTGTATGCAAATTCAGAAATGCAGATACTGAAATGAATGCCAAAGCTGCACTAACAATCTGGAATCTGCTGATCATGCCACCTGTCACTCGTCCTTCTCTAACACATAAGACAAGCGGATGGGGGGAGGGACTCGTTTAGATGCTTTAATGCAGAGAAAAACATTAGGATGGACAGCGTCATCATAAAGTACGAATGAACTAGTTAACAGACAGACCTTACATACAGACATACATACATACATACGTACATCTCAACAGCTAACTACAAAATGGCAGTTTAGCTTGCACGTTCTCAGTATTTATACACTTGTGCAAGTCCTTGAATAGCTTCTTAAAGGTATATGCACACATATTGGTCTACACCACCAAACACTGTGTGACTGGGGTGGCTGCCCCTTTGCCCCACCCTAGCTATGCCTCTGCCTGCTGGCAACTACCACAAGAGAAGCATATCCAGGCCTCTGTTCCCAACAATGCATGCCCCATCAACTAGGTGAAGTTCTTCAAAGTCACCCCACATGAAACATAGGCATAGATTGCATATGTGCCAGATGAGGGACTACAAGGAATTATGTATATGATGTACAGATATATTTTATTTAATAACCCTTTTTTATGGCACACCACTTGACAAATGATGCAGTAAAAGCCTTTCTGTTTAATATACTGCACTTCATGTGGAACAAGTGTGACCTTAATGACAATGTGGGGGCAGTCAGGAAAATGGATCATGTGGTAAAATGTCTGCATAGTTGTGGTTCTGTCCTCCACATGTTGCAGTATTGTCAAAGAACTAGTGTAGGAATCACAAGGCCAGCATTTGCAAAACTTCTTTTGAATGCTGAAAGGGCAAACTTTTGTGTCCATAAGGATAAGCATTACAAACATCTACCTTGATTCCATGTGAGAATGGCACATGTGAACTACCTCTTGTAGTGTGCCTCTGTCTACACAGTAGTGGTAGACAATATTGCGACTATGGAAGTTGCTATACGTTAGATGTTGACAGACTCATCAGCAGTATGGAGGACAATGACATTCAGAGTTTTATAACAGGTTACTAGGCTAATGGGCCTAGGGTCTTTACAAGTCTAGCCATGTAAAAACCCAAGTACCCTTACTGACCATAGACAGTTGTTGTTAGCAGAGCAATTCAGCAATTCTGTGATCATCACTGACTGCCTCTGTCCATGAGTGACATAGGTGCTACTCACAGGATGAATTTATGGTCACGCATCCAGCTGTCAAAGTTGTGCTTGAATCTGGTCATTGAGGAGCTCTGATTTACATGGAGTGAGAGCTTATTCCAGATGAACAGCAATCACTGGGGGATATATCTGTTTCTCCAGCATGTTCTGTTAATGTGACAGGCTAGGTTAAGTTCCCTGGATTGAGTTATTCTTGTCACATTTGATTTTTAAATGTACAGCATTTCCATTAGGGCAGGGTCCGAGACTGCTCTGTAGGCCAGGCACAGGTCGCCTCTCAGCAGCCTGTGTGATACAGAATACAATGACAGGGCTTTCAGTCTTTGCATGTATGTCATATTTTGGAGGCCCTGGATTTTCTTGGTAGGAAGCCTCTGTGGTCCCTCCAGTTGCTGCAGGTGTCTGATATGATACATATCGAAGGGAGCATTATACTCAATTAGTGGTCTGATAAGGGTCGAGTACAGCAAAGCTATAACCTCTCTAGTCCTGGATATGATGCCCTTGTTTATGAGATGTGCAATGTACAATGCTTTCCTTAACACTATGGACACGTTTGGATAGTGGCTCAAACGGTGGCTACTAACATATACTGTCCAGCTAGTACTGATATATCACTAGCATCATAACAACAGTGAAGGCCCTGTACACCAACAAATCATGTTGATCACAGTGTAGCTGATAGAAGAGACTGTCCACACTAAATGTATATGTTTCTTAAGCATTTTGTCATATTTGCTTTCATCATTTGCACAGGCATGGGGTATGTTACTTCTCATTTGTATACCATTATGAAGTTATTAGTACACCAAGCTATTTCTGAGTAGTTTGGTAACTTCTTGTGTCTTTGACTAGCACCCTCCATTTGTGTTGCCTCACACTGCAGTATTTCACTTAATACTGAGCAGTATTTTTTTCTGAATGTCGCCAAATATGTTCTGACACACTGGAAGCACTAGAATTCATCTTAACAAAGATCATGCTAACATGTTTGGAACATGCATAGCATGCTGTTTTCCTGTTTGCCTACATTATGTTGAACTCTGAATATTGCATTTGAATATTTTCACATTTTATATTGATTTTTATGAGAAAGACATATTTTTTGTTGATTATAGTTTTAAGTTTTGATATAGTGGCTCACATTTTGTATATGTAATTTAAATAACTATACTTTTAATGACAAGAAAGTTTTATTTTGCAGTCCAGACATTGCAAAGTATTATTTATGAATAATCATATCTTGCCTGGCTCTATGGCCTAGAGTGATGAAGTGCTAATTATGACTCAGATGACTTGAAATTGTTTTGTACTGGGGGAACTGGGAGGGAGAAGGATGGGAGTGAGCAGCTCATTAGCTTGCCATCCTTTGGGAGGGAGATGGTCTGTTCAGTTAGAATACCAGCACCTTCAGGTGAAGTGAGACATGGCATGCAGTATGCAGGCCAGAGATGTGCTCCTGGTAGTCTCAAACCATGTTCAGTAATACTTTACCTAGGCCACACGTGGCACATAGGATGGCATAATAATATAGGTCCTCTCCCATGCTCAGTAATAATTTACATAGCCCAAACGTGGCACATAGGATGGCATAATAATATAGGTCCTCTCCCATGTTCAGTAATAATTTACATAGGCCACATTTGGCACATAGGATGGCATAATAATATAGGTCCTCTCCCATGTTCAGTAATAATTTACACAGGCCACACATGGCACATAGGATGGCATAATAATATAGGTCCTCGCAAGTGCTTATATCAGCAACAAGAATAGGGGTTAGGACCACGTCAGGAAAAACTCTGATTGCTGTATGAATGATAGAATCCTATCACTCCACAGGGCAGTAGTGTACCTAGGGTGGGGCGAGAGGGACATCTGCCCCTGGTGCAAAGTTTTCTGGGGAAGGTGTTCAGTTGATCTGAATCTCTCTTTAATGCAATATTGCCTTTTAAGAGCCTGTATTGCATTTGCAATCAAACCTGAATGCTATGGCACTCCACGTGTGATCTAGACTATAGCAACTGCTTGCTATACTGTAGAAAGCAGTGTGTTATAGTTTAAAAGTAAATAAAAATATATATTTTTTCTTTTTTAACTAAAATCTGAGTGCTGTAGTGCTCTGTGCAGGCAGTATATAAACTATGACAGCTGTTTGCTGCATTTGTAGGAAGCAGTTTGTTACAGTTTGAAAGAATTGTTGTCTAACTTACCCAGCTCAGTCAGTATTTACATTTCTCCACAAGTGTGTGAAAGAAAGTAAGAGACTGTGAACACCAATTGTATATTTTAGCAATCATTTATGACTGGGTAGGGGGGTAAAGTAAGATTTATTCATGTTTGGCATGGTATGATCATGAGGGTGAAGCCTGTGTAATTAAATACAGCCAACTATAGGTAAATCTTGCATTACCCACAATCAGTTATGGATTATTACTATTATACAACATTATTTAAGAAAAAAATAAGCCTGATCTTTTCAAAATAATGTCATTGTTTAAAAGGGCTTTAGTGCTCTTCTGATATTTTGTGGTAGTTTGGGGTATGCAAGGTATGTGCTGCACACACTCCAACTTTGTTTTTGTTATGGGGAGTAGGACAAAAAATATAAGGCAAAATCAGTGACATTCAGCAAAATGAGAGACAGTTGAGAAGCATGTGTCTGTAAAATTTAAATAGAGCGCTAAAATTGAACTTGTTTAACTGTCTGTTGTTTGCAGAACATCTGTAATTTCATCTCATATTTTTATGCTGTTTCTACTACGATTTCTGGCTGTGAAATAAATGCATGTGAATTACAGTCAGTAAGTAATGCTAGAGTTTAGAGGTGCATATTTGTTATTGTTCAGTAAGTGTATATTGAGGAAAATTGTTGTTCTGTTAACTATTTATGTGAGTTACAAAAGCTACAGAACCAAAGGTAGCAGATTATTTTTAATGTGTGATTCTGGAGTTGTGATATCTTGTAGAGGAGCAGTGGAGGAAAACATCATACTTATTAAATTGTTTGCAATTACTTTTGAGTCTGTTTAGAATTCTCGGCTAGTGTTGTGTTGTGGGAAGTACTAGTTTTTGACACCGATGATGTTTTGTTGTACCAATATTAAGCAAATCCAGTATGTTCTGCCAGTAACTGTACTTCTCAACTATCTAAACTGTTGCCCTCGATTTTTCTCATATTTTGTTCTCTACTCCATAAAGCATGGCATTGTTTTTCTGTTGAGTATATTTCAATAGAAAGTCTGGCCACTGAAGAACAGTTTCATGACCAGACTTTTTTCTTTTATTATATGCTCAATTTACAGTGGGTACTCTGATTGGGCTGTCTATTCAGCATGCTCATTTTTGAATAACAAACACCATTTATTATATAATACTTTGTATTATATTTATATTTATTGTTTACGTATTTATTCATTGACATTTGATTAGAGTTGTTCAGTAACGGTATACAGAGGAAAAATTGTTGTTCTGTTAACTATTTGTATGAATTACAAAACTTGACTGGGTAGCTGCCCATTTTCAGCAGAGATCAAATGAGAAAAAATCCAATGTGTTGCAAAAGTATTCTAAAAACAATCATTTTACAATCTTCTAATATAATACAAAAACATCTAAAGTTAAAATAATTATACCAAATTAGACATAATGTGAAAACATCGATTAACAATAGATACAACTTATATAAGTTCATAGGTAAGTATTAGGTTAGATGCCCTTGTGGGCCATTTTAAGCTAACCCAGTTTCCCTTTATGTGCTCAAAATAACCTACCCTTTTGGTTAAAGATTGGCCTTAATCATTCCATGGTCAATAATTATATATTACCCCTAATTAGAATTACTGAAATCAAAACATAAGTAATTTGAGGGGACCCATGTATGGTATAATGTATTTAGGACCTGCCTTGCCCATTAGTAGTAAAGGGGACAGTCCTGGAGTAAAGTTTCTGTTTTCCATCCATAAATCTAAGTTTAACTTGAAAATGGACAGGGATGAACTTTGTGTTATGTGGATGGGGAATTTGTTCCAGAGCATCGATATTCTCTGCAACATATACCTATCCCTCCAGACAGTCCTGCTGATGTTGCAGAAGAGCCTTACACCAAATATTTATAATGTCATTTGACTTTCTGATGTGCTTTAAATCCATCAGTAATGGGTTGGTGGATGCCTTTTATGCCACTCACAGATCAACTCTTAGCAGTCTGTAGGATACAAAGCATAGTTACAGGGCTTTGAGTTGGTCCATGTAAGATATGTTGTTTAAAGCCTTGTATCCTTTTAGTAAGGTATATCTGTTGGCATTACAGTTCTGCATGTGTCTGGGGCATTATATTCAAAAACTGGCCTTATGAGGGCTGATTAAAGAGGGACAGTGATGTCCCTAGATCTTGACACAATCCCTTTTTTATAAGATGTACAAAATAGAAGGACTTTCTTACAACAATAGATGCATGTTGGTTAAAAGTTGGGTCACTGTCCATATAAGTTCTTAAATCCAAAAAAATTGGATCAACTCTTAGAGCCGTATTGTAAATGTGGTAGTTCTCTTGGGTAGATGACTTCACAAAGGATACAGAAATGCATTTTTTGGCATTTAGTTTCTGGCCATGATTTTGGCACCAGTTATTTATTTGGGAGAAAGCTTCCTGCAGGATTGCTAAGTCATTTGTGGATTCAATGATTGCTCCTAGCTTGCAGTCATCTACAGACATGGTCAGCCAGATTCCTTTAGCATTGGCTTTTACTTCATAAAGTAGTTTCCAAACAGGAGATGTCTCAGCACAGAACTCTGGGGGACTCCACTGGTGATCAGTCTCTTTGTGGAGGTAACTTCCCCTATTTTGATTATCAGCATCCTATTTGTGAGCCAGTTTGTCAGATACAACAGTGATTTAATATCTGAGAGATTTTAGCTAGTTATAGAGAAATTAAAGGTAAGTTAGTATTATACAGATAGGAACTGCAATATGAAGTGAGAGAAAAAACACAGTTGTAGCATATTTAGAAAGAAAGTCAGAGGAGAGAAATTGATTGAAGTAAAGAAGTGAGTGAAGAATGGAGATTATGGAGGAGTAAGATATGAAAAGATTCTTGTTCATATTTAGGGATAAAGCTTATCCTGGGATTAAGCAAGAACAAAGCCAGATTTTGACTTGGAAGTATTTTTGAATGTTTTTAAAGGACTTTAGGGAGGATATTGATCTGATGGATACAGGTAAGGTATCATCCACTAAATTCCATAATAATTTGCTATAAGAAGTGATTTCAATGGTGTTGGGTGGCAAGAAAATTCTGTTTTGCACTCACAGGTTTTTAGTGCCCCCTTGGCCATCTACCATTTTAAAATGGAACTATCTCTTAAAATGCTACCCCCTAGCACTTAATAAATGTAAGTAGCATCTTCAGCTATTCAGCCTAAAAGTATTAACTATATTGTTTTTAGATTAGCAATATTGCAACTGTTGCTGGAATAATTCATTTAGATAGTTGTAGGAATAATATGCCCTGAACAAAAAGCCATATTGATATGATGCTAAGAAAAAATGTACTGTACAAAGAGTACACCTGGCTGCACCCTTTCAATGGCTGTATTATAAAGAGAGAGGATTTTAATTTTTGCTATTTCATGAGAGAGGGATTTTGAAAAAAAAAAGTATTTTTTGGGGGTGGGTGGTTTGACCAGGAGATGTGAGTTACAAATCCATGTGTCAGTGGCTGTTAAAGCTTCCTGCATAACTTTTTGGAGAAGTGCAAGGTTGTCAGATGTGCATATGAGTGTAGAATCATCAGTGTATTTATTAGGGAGGTGTAAGGAAATGGGTGAAGAAGGGAGACAAAGAAGGAATAATGTATGAGTAGGCATTTGGTCATATTTAGGGATATTGTTTATCCTGGGGTTGGGCAAGAACAAGGACAGATTTTGGCTGGGAAGTCTTTTAGAATGCTTTAAAGGACTGAAGAGAAGGTATTGACCTGATGGATATGATTCAGAAGTTCCAGGGCTTAGAAACACGGTATGAGTACAGACTATGCCCAGTAGATTTGATAAATTTATAGACAGAGAGGAGTTTTTGGTAACTCTCTTGCAATAGCTGAGTGGGAACATAATTTTCTTGAATGGCATTTAGTGCTGGACAAGTAGATGGATGCTGGATAATTTTATAGGTGGCAAGAAGCTGTTGATAGAGTATTTCTAAGCAATTTAAGCTTTTTAATGCTATACAGCGCTGGGTTCTGAAAGAAGCGTATGCTGTAAATTTAGTCACTTTATTATAACATTGTTCAAGTTTTGATTTTTGTGATGCATGCAGGTTAGTAAAGATGTGAGTGTCATTGGTAAGTGAGTCTTTGGCTTTATAAAGCATCACTAGTTTTGGGGTGATTTCTTTTCTGCAATTTTGTACACATATGTCAGTTTTAAGACTATTCTTTATTAAGAGAGACGATTTTCATTTTTTTTAATAAGAGAGGAATTTGGGGATTTTTTTTTTTTTTGAGCATGAGTTGCAAAGCCATGTTTCAGTGGCTGTTAAAGCTCCCTGAATAATTTTTTGGAGAGGTGCTTAAGCATACCTCTCAACCTGGAAACATCAAAAATCTGGACAAGGCCCATAAAAAATAGGTACAAATCTGTACGCTGCTTAACATAAAATTTGCATATATATTTACAGAACCCCACCCATTCCAATGGAATTGTGGGATACCACTTTTAAATGCAAACTGAAGGACAGACAACCAAAATATGGCACCAGAGTCCCACTGCACTGCCTGCAGCCATTCCACTGTCCAATTACCTGGCTATTGCACCCCATTTACCATAAACACTAATGCATACACACACACACACACACACACACACACACACACACACACACACACACACACACAAGCCTTCAGGTCAGAATAAATTTCACTTCAGCATAATAAATACAGCCTTCAGTTCAGCATAATAAATTTCAGTTCAGCATAAATACAGCCTTCAGTTCAGCATAATACAGCCTTTATTCAGCTTAATAAATACCTCAGGCTTGTTTCCAGAAGTTCAGCCACAACATAATAAATACCTCTGTTGTGTTTCACAGCATAATCATTAGAATAATTTCAGCCACAGCATAAGAAATTAAATACCACTGTTTTCACATTCTGCAGCCCTGGGGCTTGTTTCCAGAAATCTGCAAAGTCCTCAGGGTTCCTTTCACACACACTACAGTGCAGCAATCACCTTGCAGCTTGTTCGTTGAACCAGCAGCACCATTCCTGCTTCTAAACAGCAAGAAATGCATTCACGTCAGCTCAGTTGCTCAATTCCAACAGGCTATACTACCTTTCTAAGAATGTATGTGCTGGCTAATATGTTCACACTCCGTTTCACTAAAGCATTATTTAACTCTGTACATACTAGAGCAGCTAAACCTACAGCTAAAGCATTACTGAACTCTACACACACACACACACACACACACACACACACACACACACACACACACAAACCAGTCTCGCTAAAGAATTACTTAACTCTACAAATGAGCTAAAAGGGAAGCATTACTGAACTCAGCTAAAGTGCGCACCCACACACACCGTTCTCACTAAAGAATTACTTAACTCTACAGAGCAGCAATCTCTCATCCCTTGATACGTGCACTTACTAGGTAATTGATCCATGATTCAATGAGTGCAGCTCCTGGGCCAAGCTGCTGCTTCCCCAATAATACTTGCTTCATACAACGACCACAGAAATCCAATGCTCGTAATAAATACGACGATGCAAAAGGAGCTGCTGCTGCTTCCTCAATGATAATTCTGGCCCAAAATGAGCAAGTAATCCACAAAATTGCTTCCTCAATGATAGCAAGTAATCTAGATGAGTTCTTTTTTCCTGCTCACATATCCAAACCAAGCAAGTAGTCCAAATGAGCCTGAAATGATGACGTGAGCTACAGGAGCTCAATTCCGACTGGCTGACAGCCCTGACGGAGCTGACGTCATCGCACATGTGATGACGTCAGCTCAACAGAGCAATATTTGAAAACATTAAGCAAACCAAAAGAAAAAAATCGTAAATGAAGGGGTGCCAATCGGGAATCATGGCACCCCTTCATTTGGACCCCAAAACTCAGTAAAAACCGAGTAATTCAGTATAGTTGAGAGGTTTGTGCTTAAGTTGTTGAATGTGCATATTAGTGTGGAATCATCTGGATATTGTATTGGGGAGGTCTAGTTTTGTGGATGTGTGTAGGGTGTTGGTGAGAATGTTAAAGGCTTTAGACAAGTCTAGAAATAAGTAGGAGACTAGCTTGCAGTTACTTCTAGGTTTATTGACAGTGTCTGTAAAGTTTAGAAGTACAGTGTTAGTACAATGGGAGGGATGGAAGCCATGTTTTGTTGGGGGATAGTGAGTTTTTCCTGCAAGAGACAGTTTAGCAATTGCTTTTTAATACATTTTTTCAAGTATTTTCAAGTGGAGAGTAAGATTGCTATAGGTCTAAAGTTAATGATTTCTGTTGAATTTCCTCCTTTGTGCAAAAGGATAAGGAATGATTTTATTCCAGTAAGAGGGAACGTGGAATTCCCAGAATGACCTATTAATAGGCATTGAGACAGGATAGGTAATACTATTGGCTGCTATTTTAATGTACTTACTTGGAAGGTCATCAGCTAAAGTAGAGCATGGTCTGAGTTTACAAAAAAAACAAAAATAAACAGGAACAGGTGAAAGGTGCGGTACAAGAAAACTGCAAACTTGAAAGTGCGGTACAAGAAATATAGTCTGAAGAAGCAATAGTGTTATCATGAAAGTGCTCACTTTTTACTTTCTATTTTGTGTAATAAATAGAGGTTTTTGCCCAGCCGTGTTGGCTCAGTACTTGTTTTTTACTTCATGGTCTGAGTTTGTTGAAGAGTAGTTTTATATAGCATGTGGGCAAAGGTTTGAAGGTGAAAGTGGATGTGGTGATATGTGTGTGTTGGACAGGGTTAGGATTAGATGTTGGAGAGCACTTGATTAAGGGCACTATACTATCTATGAAATAAGATCTGAATTCTATTGCAGTTTCAAGTGGTGAGTTATTGGGGGGGATTTATGGTTGAATTTTTGGCTGGGATGTAAGATTTGTTTGTAATGGCTGAGCAGAATGTTTAGGGCTGCATTTACTATTGTTCTGAATGTTGTTATAGTATAGTTTTTTATCTTCATTTTATTTGTTTTGTTTTTAGCACGGTTACTAAGCATTCTGAAGTTTTCAAGATATAGTGGTGCTTTATATTTTTAACATTCTTTTTATGCTTTTTCTCTATCCTGCGTTAGCATTCTACTCTTTTTTTTTGATAGCCAAATGTCATCATTTGTTTTTAGTCTCTTCCTTCTGGGAGGTGCAAAGCTATTCAGGATCTTTAGAAAAGTTGTAAGTTGTAGATGTAGTCATAACCACACAATCGAATCAAAGAGAGTATTGAAGAAGTTAACAAAAACAGATCTCTGCTTGATGCAGACTGCTGGAAATATTTTTGTTTTCATTTCTTGCACATGCTTGAGTTGTTATAGCAATGTACCACTGGGACATCATTGCTGAATATAAATTAATTCTTGTTTAGTTTATATTTCATTTCCCTGAGAAAACAAGTGCGGATTAACTGAGAGTTTGCATAAAAGGAGAAATTACATGTAGCCTCACGGCAGTGGCACTTAGCCAGAAATAATGGCACACACTTCTTGCATGCTTAAGTAAAAGCCAAGTTATTGACTGAATTTGTGAAAACAGTTGTAAAACCATAATTGAAACTACAGACATTAGTAGATATGAAAAACAAAACACTGTTAATATTTTGTATCACTTGCAACTGCTTCTATGAGGAAGCTATAACCCACTGATTAAAGGCAGAATTCAGTGAAAGCAATTTGATTATTGTGATCAGTTCAGTTACCTTATACAAATGTTTCAATAAGCAAAGGATACAATGGCAAAAGGAAGTATATTATGTTCTGTTTTACCTAGCATGTATATCCCTTTGAGTATTTCTGTGGTATCCACTGTACTAAATTACAGAGAGATTCAATTAAAAGTGTTTCAACCCAATAGTATGACTTACTGCTAAGTATGGAGAAACATTGATTTAAGTGCTTCTTTTCAGAATTAGGATGTACTTTTGAACACAATGAAATGTTTGTTTAAACAGTGTCCCAGTCATATACTATACTGAGTCTGCTGACAGTAGAGAAATTTTCATTTAATAGTATTTAAACCCAACAATAGCATGTACTGCTACATCATTATTTTTGCTTACTGCCTTCAGACAGGAATACTGTAAATGTCTTTCCAGACATACAACTACAAATGAGCATAATTAATTTTGTTTTGTTTTTGCCACAAACAAAAAGAAAATTCTGTACTTTAAGCTGTTGTTGAGTCAGCGGTCTTGCTCTCTGAGAGAGCTAGGGTACCTGCTGTTAATCGCCATGACATTTTCACTCCTCTGAGTTATTTCACTGCTGAAGTAAAACATGGAAATCTGCAGGCCTCTAACAGAGACTGCTGTCATTCAGGAGAAGTCTTCATGGGTCCTGCATTTTGAAGTATTTTCTTACCCTGAAGAGAATAGCCTGTGTGTGTTTTTTCCTCACCATTGAAAAGTCTGTGCAGATGAAGACAAACCTTTTATACAGTTATAGGTTCATAGGTTCATAGATTAGTACTAGGCTAACTGCCCTTGTGGGCCATTTTCACCCTAGCCAATTTCCTCATGTGAGAATCAAACCCTGTACCTTATGTTTGTAAGGTAAACATCTTAACCATTATGCCAACCTCCCACCCAGTTATGGAAAACAGCAATGATGAATAAAAACTGGTAAGATAATTTGCATTGCAGTTTGCAACCAAAGTGTGTCAAAATATTTGTTGAAATAACTTCTGTTGATTTCAATGGCAAAAAATGTTGTCTTGCATTATTTATTCTCATTAAGCTACAATCTTTACATAAAATCAAAATCACTTAATTGGATGTGCTATACATAGTTTAATAGTCTTTTCCAAGCTCATAGCTATGGGTAGTTAAGGAACTATAAATAGTTTTGCTTGCAAATGTGTCTGTGACCCACTGAAACTGCATTCTCATTGTTACCAAACAATAATGAAACCAGAAGGGGGTATTGTATTCAATGATTGGCCTAGTGAGGGCTGAGTAAAGGAGATAATGACATCCATAGATCCAGACACAATCTCTTTGTTTATAAGCTGTGCAATATAGAAGGAATTCTTATAACAATAGACACATGTTCATCAAAAGTTGTCACTGTCCACAGAAGTTCCCAAATCCCAAACCACTTGGTCACCTCTTAAGCGTATATTATCAATGTGATAGTTCCCCTGGAGTAGATAACTTCCCAAAGGATACAGTAATGAACTTTTTGGCATTTAGTTTCAGACTATGATTTTGACACTGGTTATTTATTTGAGACAGACCTTCCTGCAGGATGGCTAAGACATTTGGTGATTCATTGACTTTTCCTAGCTTACAGCTATCTACAGACATATTCTGCCAGAGACCTCTGGTATTAGCATTTACTTCAGAAAAGTAGATGCCAAACAGGAGAAGTCCCATCCCAGAACTCTGGGAGACTCCTCTGGTGACTGGTCTCTTTCCTTTGGTAACTTCCCTATTTTGATTATCTGTATCCTATCTGAGTGCCAGTTGACAACCCAGTGGTTCACAAAGAGGTTTATTCCCAGTTTATTTAAATTTAATTTTCTACTATGCCTGAGTGGGGAATTGTGTCAGAAGCTTTGGCCAGGTTAAGGTATGCTGTATGTACCATTTTGCCTTCATCCATTACTTTGGTGACCTTTTCAAAAGCATTCACCAGGTTGAGTAAGCATGACCTGCTCCTGACAAATCCAGACTGAGATGGATCCAGTGTTTGAAAGTTCCCTATTTCCTAATTAATTAATTCTATCTATAATTAATAAACTATTTTTAGTAAATTATAAACTAATTAATCTATAATTAATCTTTCCATAGCTTTGTAAATAAGGTGCATCAGACAGATGGGTCTGTAATTACCAGGGTCTGTGGATGGTCCTCCCTTATGCAAGGGAATGACTGTAGTTGTTTTCCCTTCACTTGGTACAAAACTTGTATAGAGACTGATATTGAACAATGTTGTTGGGGGTGTGTCTAAATCATGCTATTTAACATGCATCCAGAGATATTTTCAGGACCTATTGATATAGTATCTTTAGCTTTTAATAGCACTTCTTGGACTTGGTCTTGTGTTATAGCTGGAGGTAAGCCAATTTCAGGTATATCTTGAGGGACAGATGAAGTGGAGATAAGGGTAAAGTTAGAACAAAATGCCGCAGTCAGTAGGTTCCCTATATCTTCAGCATCAAATGAATAAAATGCCAGAAATAAACGCCACCTCCTATCTGTAAACCTACTCCACAGTTTATTGTTAGCACTTTTGTTTGCTCACAATGAAGGAACTTCTTCAGACATCAGAGTACATTACTAAACAATTTAAATACCATGCTTAATTATGACAGCATAACAACTCCCAAGAACAATGTCAATCCCCTGAAAAACATTTAAATAGATGTATACAATACATAAAAATATGTACATTAAAATACGCATACTAAAAATTATCTAACTAAAAACACTTCTGCATTCATATAAATATATTCCCCTCATCCTTACAATTATTTATCTGTTTAAAGCTTTTAGTTGTAAGACACATTTTAAGGAGCAAGCATCTTTTAGGCCAGAGAAGGCAAAAGCATTAGTCCTCAATTGCCAAAATAGCTCCCTCTCCTCAAGTCTTAATGACCATGGTCCCTCCCTAGGGCTAACCTCCACTTTTTCAACAATAATATAGTGGAAATAATAATCAGCTTGTTCCAATATATGTCTTGTTAAAGCATTATTTTTGTTCTGTTTACTTATAGCATACTGATGCTCATGTATCCTTTGTTTAAAATGCCTATCCGTCTTTCCAATATAGAATATGGGGCATTGTTGGCATTTCTGCATGTTTACATACAGGACATCTGCCACACTTTTTCATGCCCTTATTGGGAACATAGGGCCTAATTTCTTTATTTAAAAGTGCTTTCAAATTAAGACCCCTTCTAAAAATAATCCTTAGTTCTAGTCTAAGTTTATTCCTCAAGTTACTATCACTCTTTATCAAGGCCCAGTATTTACTTAATATGTTCCTAAGGTCAATCGCATCAGTTGAAAAAGTTGTTAAAAAGCTGGTTTTATAATATATATCTTCAGCATCAGTGTAGGCAACATTGTTCATAATCAGCTAAGTGCATTGCTGTGTTATTCTTTTGAGATTGTGAACTTAACTAAAAATGGCTTGTGATTGTCTTTGGCTTGGGTAGCTGTTTTAGCCTCAAACTTGGCTTTGCTGGGCTTTATTAATCTCCTGAGTGGTTTGCTTATTTCAGTGACAAGGGCTTTAACATTCTGTGAATTACTTTTCTTATCTTTAGTGAAAATTCAAATGACTGAATAGATTATAACCCATGTATAATATTTGCAACTAAAATTATGGCAATATGGTTTGTTTTCATTTATATAAATGCATGACTACCTATGTCATAAGTGATAATTTAATACGGATGTTTATTTTTTAATAAGAAAATATATTTTCCTTACATTATAAAACTTGATATTATGGCTCCACCATATGAGTTTGTTTCTGGGTTTGCCTTAGACTTGTTCCTATGGGGTACAGCCGCATTCATGCAGCTATTTACATGCTGGTATAGTGTGGTGATACTCAGTGGAGTTAACTGCGGTTGGTGGGGACTTGAAGCTTGCCAATATATCACTTAGGAGTAGGTAGTTTGTCTTACAGAAATTTCTAAAGGTATGTTGGGTGGAAGGCATCCATAGTTTCAGTTTTATTTCAAAGGAGACTGCTTTATGGTCAGACTTAACAAGGGATGAAGATACGCAAGTGATTGTGCAAGATGCTTCCATATTAGTAAGGGCAAGAGCGAATATGTTATTCTCTCTAGTGGGTATTCTGACTAAATGTTCCAGGACATTCATACTGACAAAGTCCAGGAATCTCTGTGCTTGTGCACTAGTGGTGGTGTAAGTTTCCCAGTATATCACTGGATAGTTTAGATCACCTAGGAAAATGGTATTGGGTTTAATACTGGGTGATTCTAATTCCTGTAGATAAGTGTCGTGGCTTCCTTTTGTCATACACAGAGTTCTGTAGCTAGCTAATATATAGTACGGGACTTTTCTGTTGGTTATTTGGGCCTGAAGAAGCTCTAGTCCATTATGCAGTTTTACCAGCATTAATGCGAGTCTCTTCTGGATGTAAAAAGATACACCTCTACCATTTTTCCCCTGCTGTGAAGTAGATGGTCATAACTTGTGGAAGGCATTATAGCCCTGCATAACTGGAGCATTCTCCACTATATTAAACCAAGTCTCAGGTCACTAGACAGATGCCAATGTCTTCCAGGGTGAGAAGAGCTTGTAGGGAATGAAATTTCTTGTTCAGGTTCCTAGCAGTGACCAGTAACACCTTTATGTTTTCCTATGCCTGTTTCTTTATGTTGGTAGGTTTATCAGGTTTGCATTAAGTAAAAGGCACTATTGTCTGCAAACAAAAAAGATGCAGCCCTTACATCTTCAAACTGGATGTTTTCCAAACCTTGGATGCACTTTAAAATCCAGCCCATGAAAATCTCAAGCAGGAGGGGAGACAAGAATCACCCTCTGTGAAGTCCTGTACTCAACTGGAGAATGTCTGAATTTACACTGGGAATGTGAACATCTCTTCAGTCCCAAAATACCGGGAGAGAATGGTGTAAAGCTGCAGCAGTCCTGAATCTCATTCTATTGTAGCATTTCCTAAAGATACCCCAAAGTACATGGCCTAGCAAATCACCTTTTCCAAATCCACAAGATACATGTAGATAATGCTGGCAAACATTCATGATCCATCAAATATCACTGCAAGAAAGGAGTTTATCAAGTCTTCCAGCTCATTGCCCTTCCGAAATCTCTGCAGGAAAAAGAGATGATGCAGTCTTCTGTGCAAGGGCAGAGTTCAAATTGCTAATTAAAATCAGAGATTCGTCTGTTGGATGAAAGCATTATGACATAAGCTTTTTAGGGTTGTTAACGCAGCCCCAATATAAGTAGGATGTACCCTCTTCTCCCTGTTTTTGAAAATGAGGACCACTACCTTATGCTAGCAAAGCTGGGGAGGAAATATTGATGTCATAGAGAAGAATCCGCATAACCCATATAAACTGGAGGGGTGAGGTAAAATGAATGTTAAATATAGTCAATATTGGCTTAGATGCATACCCAGAGGTAGTCAACCATGAATGAAAAAGCTTAAAGTGAAAGACAAATGAGTAAAATTTTTGTTTAAATATATGCCAAGAGATGGCTAACCATGGGTGCAGGGGGAGGGGGGTTCTGGTTTGATCTAACCTTTGTTAACGTTGTGCTTGATATTCCTGGCTAATTTGCAACGTTAGGTGTTTATATTTTGCCTTTTTAGTGTGCATGTGAATGTTCTGCCTGACTTGCACTTTCCAGTATGTCGTTAGTCTCATGCAATAAGTGGTCAGGTCTGTTTAACGGGTAAGTGCACTTTCACGGGTAAGTGCACTTTCACATTCTTTACTGTTAATATGTTTTTAATATCTTCTTTCTCTCACTGTAGCAGATTCCTGTCAGCCTAAATACACCCTATCAAAATGTCACAAATGGCAGAACATCACCAGTGTCAACTTTTCTGGCTTGTAACAGTGGTATATACCAAATCTACCAGTGTTTAATACTAGCACCAGCAAACCAAACTGTCCATCATCATTTGATACCTACCTTAGCAATGACACCAACACACAGTGATGTTTACCAGAAATGGATATGGGAACACATTTTATTTTATTTATTTTTTTATTTTACATTTGTTGACCGGGCTAGTCTAACTGGATATATGTCCATTTTCAGTAGAGGCCCGGGGAGAAAAGCTCCACATAAGTAAAATATTAGCAACTACAGGTACAAATAAGTAAAAAAAGTAACAAATTTAGGTGTAGTACTATTTTAAGGTGAAGAATACAAATATTTTCTAGACAAAACATTTGTGTTAAAGTAGCAGAATAATAAGAAAAAGATTAAACAATAAACAAATTTGAAGTGGCGCACTATTAAGAAAGAGAAATATAAAACAAATACAATAGCAAATATTACAGCTCCAGGTACAGTATTAAGCAGTGAGTCATCCCATTATCCTATAGTAGCATAGCAACTTTAAGGTGGCATGAAATAAGAAATATAACGAAAGTCTATAAAGATCTTTATATGTGATAGCAAGTTAATGCTGCAAGCAGCAATCTATGCAAGTGTAAAGTTAGTAGAGGACCGAGTGTAAGAGAGAGTTGTAGAGACTAAACATTAGACTAGGTAGGTCTACTCTCTAAGGCATAGAGAGAACTGGAATTAAATTGCAAAAGGTTATGTAGGCAGGGTCAGAGAAAGTGGTGGAAGGATTAGTCTAGGTTACTACATGGGCATAACCAGTGGCTAATAAGGTATTCTCTGAGTTGTTTTTTGAACAGTTTTGCTGAGGAAAGAGATGAGAGTTTCATGGGAAGCAGGTTCCAGGATTTGCCAACAGTGTTGGCAAACAGTGAATCACCAGCCTTATTTTTGGATTTGACTGTGGATACTAGTACTTTATTGGCTGAGCGAAGGGTTGTCAAATTACTGTAGGGGGTAAGAAGGCTGTTAAGTATAGGAGTATTTTTAGGAAGATAGAGGATCTTATGGGCAATAATAAGTTGTTGAAACTGAAGTTGATTATGAAGTTCTAGCCAACCTAGGTGTTTAAGGTTTTGACAGTGGTGATTTCTATATGAGGAACCAGTAGCAAATCTGGCAATATTGTTATAAGAGGTAGCTAGTTTGTTAAGGTTGTGTTTTGATAGGTTGGTATAAATGGGAGAGGCATAGAAGAGGGTGGAAATTAGATGGGTGTGGGCAATAGTGGTTCTAGCTGTTGGAGTTAGGAAGGGTTTAATCCTATAGAGGGAGACTATTTTTTTGTTTACTGTTTTTATTGTTATATTAATATGTGTATCAAAGCTAAGACTATGGTCTATTGTTACCCCTAAGAGCTTGGTGGTTGGGTCGGGAGATATAATGATGCCATCATTGGATAAAACTGTGAAGTCAATTGGGGGGACCTTTGAGTGGGAGTGAAGAGCAGTAGTTTTGTCTTTTTAGGATTCAGGAGGAGGCTATGTTGTAGGAACAATTTTTCTACTGTGTTAAGCACTGTTTGGGTAATGGACTGAAGTTGAGATGCAGAGGTAGCTGAGCATATTAGTGTGGAGTCATCAGCATATTGGATACATGTTGCTTGAGGAATGATTAGATTAAGATCATTGATGAAAATTGAGAAAAGGAGAGGGCCCAGGATAGAACCTTGGGGGACTCCCAGGGTAATAGGAAGGTGAGAGGATAGATTATTTTCCCAAAACACAGCCTGTTGCCTATTTTCAAGCTAGGATTTAAACCATTGTAAAGCCTGTGTATCTAGAGAGAGAGACTTAAGTATGTTCAAGAGCAGTTGATGGTTGACCATATCAAAGGCTTTTGAAAGGTCAATAAAGAGTGCTGAGGATAGAGTGTTGTTGTTTCGGTTATTGTTAATACAGTCAAAAAAGGATAAGAGGGCTGTGGTGGTACTATGGTGAGGCCTAAAGCCATGCTGACAATTAGCAAGTAAGTTATTTTTCAATAGGTGGTCTAGTAGTTGGCGGTGGATACATTTTTCCATAATTTTGGCTAAAGGATAGAGTAGAGCTATTGGGCAGTAGTTAGAGAGTTCATGTGAGTTGCCCCCTTTCTGCGGTGGGATAATGTGGGAGACTTTCCAGATTGATAGGATTGTTTCTTCAGTAATGGTCCTATTTATAAGGATGGAAATAGGAAGGGCTACTCCAGCTGCAGCTTTCTGTAGATATTCTGCTGGTAAAAGGTCAGCTGAAGGGGTACAAGGTTTTAGTTTAAGAAGAAGAGTGTAGATAAGGGATGTAGGGACTGGTTGTAAATGAAATGAGGGGGTTAAATTAGTCAAGGAGGATGACAAATTTGAACTAACAGGAGGTATTGACTTGGCAAGACTTTGGACTGCTTCAGTAAAGATGGTATTAAAGGCATTTGCTATATGATTTGGAGTTTCATAGGTGGATCCTGTTGGAATCGGAGTTCTGGACTGACCTGGGTGGAAGAGTCTGTTAATGCCTGCCCAGAACTTTTGAGGTTTGTATTGGTGGGTTTGCTGGTTGTTGTGGAAGAAGTTTCTTTTATCTAGAAGTATGGCTTTTTTGGTAGCATTTCTTAACTGTCTAAATGTTAGATGATCAGCTGGGTTTTTAGTTGTTCTCCATTTGGTCCAGATTTTATTTCTTAGTATAATTTTGTGTCTTGTCTCTTTTGTTAGCCATGGAGCAGGTTTGGTCCTATTTCTCACTGAGCGGTATGGGGCATGACAGTCCAGGATTTCTAAGAATTTGGTATTAAAGAAGGATACTGCCGCGTCTAATTGGAGGTGTCTTAGGGGTAACGAGTCACATGCTTTCAGTTCAGTTTGGAAGTTAATAAGGTTAAAGTTTTTGTTGGTTCAAATTGTTTTATATAAGGTTGGTTTATGAGCATTTATCTTTTGCCTGGTTATGTAGGTCAGTGAGTGGTCACTGACATCATCAGGAAGGATTCCTGCTTCATAGGAGAGTGGATGACTATTTATCAGTATCCAGTCAAGAGTAGTTTCTTTGTTATTAGGTTTATGAATCCTGGTGGGGGAGATTATAGTTTGGGACAAAACATAGAGGTTTTTGTGGGTAGTCTGGTTTGCTGAGATGCAGGTATTCCAGTCAATATTAAAGTCACCCAGGACAATAGTTTCTTGTTGGTAGTTAGTTGAAAGCCAGGAAAGAACATTTTCAAGGGTGTTTATATTGTTACCTGGAGGGAGGTAGGTGCATATTATATAGATGGATTTATAGGTGTTGATTTGGATTTTAGAGATAAGGATTTCAGCGCTGTTAATAGAAGGTGGTTGAACATTTATAGGTGTAACTTGCAACTTTGTCTTATATAATATTGCTACACCCCCACCCTTTTTGGTTGTTCGATCTAATCTCAGGATATTGTATCCTGGTGGGGTGATTTCATTGTCCTGTGTTGCAGGTTTTAACCAGGTTTCTGTTAGGCAAAGGATGTCAAAGGAGTGAACATCTAAGAGGGCATGGAGGTGGGCAACTTTGTTGTTCAGGCTCTGTATGTTAAGATGAGCTATAAGGAGAGAGTTTGATGGTTTAGTAATGGATTGAGGAATACATGGATTTGGTTTAGGTGGGTTGGAGGTGGTAGTGGTGTTGGGGCCAGGGTTGGGATGGATGTCACCATCTAAAAGGTTAGTATTTTTAATTTTGTGTATGATATTTAGGAATTTACAGGGTGAGAATTTTGGTTTCATTGGTTGGTTATAGTTAAGGTGGACTAAACGATGAAACTTTGACTCTAAATAGGAGGGTGATGAGGTAATATTAATGTAGTTTAAGTAAGGTAGTAGGTCTGACAGGGTTGATTGTTTAAGGGATTGGTTGAAGATAGTTAAGGTTAGATGTTCATATTTAGTAAGGACATAGGTTATAGTTAGTACAGGTAGGATGGCAATTAAAAGGAATAGTATTGTGTATTTGGATTTGGGTATGGTGGTCATAGTGAATGGCTAATTAAATAGTAAGTGGGGAAAGGTATAATAAAGAGAAAGATTTGAAGAAGATGATAGTGGGGAGATTTTCTTAGGTATTGTAGAAGATAGGGATAATGAGTTTTTAAATTGATTAAGGACTTACTGATGTAATGAGTATATATAAGTGGTGAGATAGGGTAATTAGGACTTAATGAGTGGGAGGTTGAGATTGGTTGTATAGGAATGGGGGTGTGGCCAGTGGAGGTTTATAGGTAGGACCACTGGGGGTGGGTGGGAATTGGGGGTAGGGTAGGAGAGAGGAGTGAGCCCACAGTATAGTGAAGGTAAGTATGGAGGAAGGTAAGCAGGGTGGTTAGAGGGATGCTTAGGGGGGTGTTATTAGGGAAAGGATTTGAGTGATAGTCAGAGGTAGGTAGAATTGTTAACAAGCAGTTAAAGAATAACAGTAGGAATAGATATTATTTAAAAGTGAGTGAGAAGAAGAGAGGGAAAGGAGATTAATGGTGGTTGAAGACTGCCATCTAGTGGTCAAATCCTGTAACAGTAGAGAGTGGAGCGATTAAGGGAAGTAGAAGGGTGTAGGGAAGAAAAAAAGGCTCAAAAATAGGAAAATAGGGGGCAGTGATAAGGCAGGTATGGAGGGGGTTTTCAGTAAGAAGGGTATGGCTGCTGGCTATTCTGGTCAGGATCCTACACTAGCTCCTAGTAAAGAAGTACATCAGTATCACTTATAAAAGTAAAGGCGTATATTCATATAACATACTTTCTTTAATTTCTTTGAGGTCTCTTCTGAGAGAAGTTGTGACCTTTTTCTGTTAGGAAATGTGGCAAAACAAGGTGAGATTGGTGTCTTTAGACTGGTCTTGGAATGTCCAGGAAGGCAGGGCCAGTGAGCAAAACAAAAATAGGTAGAGAAGACTGGAGTGTTACAGGAGTGTGGGATAGCAAGCCAGGGATGCACAGCAGCCACGAGGAGATCCAGGGTTTTAATCCCCAACACTTGCAGTAATTTGTGGTCAGTGCATTACATAGGTTACTTGCCAACAAACTACATCTTCTTTGCCCAGTGTTATTACAAAGATCAGTTTTAACTTATTTTCCAAGTTGAGAAATTTTCTGATTCTACTAGGAATAGTATTCCCAGTGGTTGAAGACTTCATATTGATTCTGGCTCACCTGACTTCATTCTTAAACAACATTTTATTCAGTATAATTAATATCAATGCAATTACTTCTTAAAGTTACATTTTACTAACAGTCTGTCAGTTTGCATTGTTCATATAAGAAAAAAATATATACAAACTAGACTGTAATTGAATTTTATTCTCTTAATTTTTTAAAAGAGACATATTCCAATAGTGTTCTGAAGTTGAATATTTATTATAAACTATATAAATGTTTCATACACATATACATTGTAGCAGATATTTTGTCAATGTCTATCTGCCAAAAACTGCTTTTTCTAGTATTTCCATATTCCACTTTATTACTTCAGTAATGCTATTCATCCACCCTAGCTTGTACTGACCCTTCATCTTTTTACTTTGATCTTTCTCAGCATCAGTGACTTCTCTAGCATATCCAGTCTTCACATTATGTGGCCAAAGTATTTCAGTTTGTTTTTATATCAGGCCTTCCAATGAAGAATCTGGGTTTATTTCCTTAGGTATTGCCTGATTTGATCTTCCTGCAGTACTTGTAATCGTCAAAAGTTTTCTCTAACACCACAGTTTAAAAGCATTTAACATTCAATACACAGCCTTACTTATGGTTCGAACCTACATCCATATGTTGCTACTGGAGAAACATTGCTTTCCCTATATGGACCTTTGCTGACAATGTGATGTCTTTGCTGTTTAAAATCTTATCCAGATTTGCAGTAGTTTTATTTTCTAAAAGCAAGCACCTTAGTTTCATGGCTGTAGTTACCATCTGCAGAGATGTTTGAGCGGAGGAAAATATAGTTTGTCACTGCCTCTGCTTCTTCCCCTTGTATTCACAAAGAATTGCCATGGCTAGATTAGATTTACTTTTATGTTGAGCAGCAAGCCATCTTTTGTTCTCTTTTTGCCTTCAGCAAAGACTTTACGGTGGCAAATAAAGAAGAAGAAAATATTTTTCAGGAACTGCCTTACTTTTACTCATTATTCAACGTATATTGGAAATTTGATCTCTGGTGTCTCTGTCATTCTAAAATCAGCTTGTACATCTGGCAATTATCAGTCCGTATATTGCTGGAGTCTATCTTGCAGGATCGTCAGCATTACCTTGCCAGCATGTAAACCAATTGCAATTGTTTAATAATCTGATCACTATTTAGCATTGTCCGTTTTGGGATTGGAATATAAATTACATTTTTCTAATCTAATGGTTTCCATCACATTTCCAAGTTTGCTGACAAATTCGTACTACAACAATATCATTTTGCAGAATTTAAATAATTCAGTGGAATTCCATCAGGACCTTCAGCTTACTTAATAGCAAAACTTTCAGGGGCCATTTTAAGTTCACTCTCCAGGGTGCCTGCCTCTAGCTCAGGGAATATACCATTCTATGTATAAGTAATCATACTGTCCTTCTTATATAGTTTTTTTATATATTCTGCTTTCATATTACCATTGCTCATGTTGGTGCAAGATGCACACCATTGCACAATAATGGATTAAATAAAAGAAATGGGGTAGATAAGACAGTGGTGAAATGGGGAACCAAGCAGGGGAAGAACTAATGGAAAGCAATACAGGAATGTGCAGGAGGGAGGTAGCAAAGAATCATACATATCCATTTCTTTAATAGTAAAAACTGATAATATATGCAGAATATTATCAGAATTTGGACTGTCACTTTAAAGAAAGGGGTGACAACAACGCATTCATGTTGTATAGCCAATTAGACTGAATCAAGTGCATCAAGAAGACATGTTTGTGAAATGGAGAGCTACGTATGGGACAAACTTGTTTTTTTTTTTCATTTTTTTTTTTTTTTTTTTTTTTGTGGGACATGTCCATTTTTTTTTTTTTTTGAGAGCGGGAGGAATGATGGGGAAGGGACGCAGGTATATCTGGTTCTGGTAAGTTAGGTAGGTGAGGAAGCAACTGCGGACAAACAAGACAATCAAGATAAGACATGGGGACTGTGATGAACACAAGAAGTCGGTGGACACCATGGATGGGGTGAGGGTGGGTACATTCAGGACCCATGGACATTAAGCTGGATGGCAGTGAGAATCCAGTCCTCACCCACAGGACTGTCATCACTGTCACCTCACTCCTACACAGGCTGAAGCATTCAACATCTCCTTCTCCTTCTCCTCCTGGTCCTATGTAAAATGAGGCAGACCATCCCCTCCATCTGGTCTAGGCATGCACCAGCAGTGCAGTGCACAACCCTGCACACCATCCCTGGCAGTTCAGCATGGGTGATAAACTCACCACCCCTGCCACTGCTCTTTGAGGGATCCACTGGCCTATCCGCCAGGGCAGAACTACCTGAGGGGTCAGGAGTGCAGGGGCAGCGGAGATAGTGCTGCCATGTCACCTCCCAGACGTGCTGGGCAATGGTGCCAGAGCAGGTAGAGTGGGGGAAGGTGGATCTTGTGGGGCAGGTGTACCCCACTATACTATGGCTCATTTTGTGATGTAGTACACATGGAGGACATGGACACATTTTAATGACATGTAAAATAAAACAAAAAAGAGAAATAAGGATTGGGGTGAGAGAAAACAAGAGATAAGATGAGTACCTTCATATGTAACATTCAATGCATTAATACAGTTATTTGACTCTATTATCTTAACCTTTTCTCTTAAGACTACCACCCCCAATAGATAACTTAAGTTTAAGAATAGCAGAACCTAACAGATGTACACTATACTACAGATTGCAGCAAGTGCTCCTTGACATGTGCATATATTAAACATATGCATGTTCCAATTATTCATATTACAGTTTAGAGCAGGGCATGTGTGTTAGTGGTATAGAACGTTTACTTTAAACCTGTAAGTTACACATAACTGAAGAATTAACAGTTATTGTATACTTGGGAAGTGTGGTATTTGAACCCACCACCTCTGACTAAAGTCTAGTATTGTACTCTTGGTTTGTGCTACAGACTAATGCATGCATACTTGCTTTTACAGTTGAGATACACATGCTCAGTTTGATACAACTGTATAAAGTACCAAAAATGCTATCTTTAACTTTTGATGCTACAATAACACTACTCCTCTGCTGCATACATACCACATGCCTCCCTCATCCTCAACCATCTAGTGGCATGGGTCCTAGCATTGCATTCCCTCTCCATGACAGCTGTGGATAAAACATAATAGAACAGAATGTCATTATGAATACCAGTCTTGTCTATATTCAGCTTTTAAGCCTTATGAGTACTTTTTGTAGTTATACTAACCCATCTGTGGGATGTCTTCCATCTTAAATTCCTTGATCCAAGCATTGAGGGTACCCTGCTCACTCCAATGTATGACCAATGCAGGCACCAGTGCTGGGAATACTGGTAGCACTGGCCACATCCTAGGCCAAACTATCCAAAGCCTCTGACTTTATATTGGGACCCAGAATAGTCCCCCTGAAGCAACCTGGCACTGTGGTGTTTCACTAGGAGTCTAACATACATCTTGGACTCCTGAACACCCCATCTCTGAGCCCTAAGTTTCGCATCCTCTCCATGAATGCCTGCCCTGTTTTCCATGGATCAAGAACAATGGAGACTGATGGCTTCCCACCAATTCCAGTTATTGCATTTACTGGAAGTGTGCATACTATTTGAAAATGTTGCACACCTCTTACCATCATGCAAACATGGTGCTCAGGGCTGCGCACTGCTGAGTAGTGTGTTTGTGCAATAGTAAGCAGTGCACAACAGTGGAAAGTAATACAATTTCAAGGTTATTTGCTGTACAGGCAGTTGTGTACGTATGTTTGCCAAATGTGAAGGGCATGCCAGTCTAGAGAGCAGAAATATACTTACAGGAACATAGTACACAGTATACTCACAGTAATACATTCGATAATAAATGTGAAAATACATAGATAAATAAAGAAATAACTGACGCAATATTAGTGCCTCAGCCCTCATACATATAATTATCAGTTACACTATGTCAAGTGTTATGAGAGTGACTATAATGGGATGTGGAGCAACAATGAAAGTGTACGGTTCATGCTGTATTTGAAATGAGGACCATGTGTGTGGCAGCCCTTCACTTACAGCTGTTGCCACAACAAAGTTAAGAAAACACTTGTCTGTATTGCAGTTCATTGCTATAAAATGCAATGTCACAACAGTAGAACAAAGGTTGAGCACCCTGTACAAGAACCCAGGACCATCTGTACTTCAGCGCTACAGTTACACCTGCTGCCACAGGATTAGTTACATGATATTGCCCATTTTACTATTCACCCTTAAGGGCTCACTGTTAACTGCCATGCAGCATTGCTTTGCAGGTTTGTGTGATGCTGTCTGCATTTGGCTCCAGTCTGAGCACTGCTGGGCTGAGTGAGGCAGTGTAAAAACACTGGAAAAAAAGAGATAGAAAAATTATTTGAACCCAGTATGATCTGACCCCAAAAAGGAAAGTATAAATGTATTAACACTTGCTGCCACAAAGTCAGTAAAGCAGCTGGTGTGTTTCTTAGACTCAGTGGTAACTGTCAGGCTTTAGCAATGCGGCTTGCATTTCTGCACTGCTAAGTAGTGTACAAATAGGTGTATCGTGCATACATATACACTTTGCTAATTGTTGTGCAATGGAAAACTACATATTATTATCACTGCTGTTTATTGTCCATTTGTTGTGTATGACATAACATTACATGTTGAAAAATTAAAAAAATGAAGGCCCTATCTCACATTATGTCACATATTTACAATACAGCCATGTGTTGACCCCACCCTCCAAACACTGCAACCCTAGTTTCTCAGTACTTTTTCCACACATATATCACCTACATTACAGAAAATAATATCAAATGTTGTGTCATATACAATGCACATCAGTCTGTTAAAATGCAGGTCTACAACTACTGACCCATAAGCCAAAAAAAGCTTTATCTGCAATGCTAGGGAAGGGATTGGCATGGACCTTATCAACGGGGACATAGTTGACCTTCAACACACTTGAGTCGACCCATGTTGTGTTTGTCAAAGATAGATCTTGTTTTTTAAATCCCATGGACTTCTTTGATACTGACCCCAAAGACCTGGATGACAGATAACAGGACATACAGCCTATGTTCAGTTATCCAAGGGCTTTGATAATAGCCCCCATTCATGTATCATAGTGAAAATGTCCCATCTGGGAATTAAGCCATGCAATACTAGCTGGATAGGCAACTAGCTCACCATCAGAAGACACAGTCTCAAAGTTGAGACTGCACCTTCACCACTAGCCCACTCACCAGTGGAATACCACAATGATCTGTGCTGGGTCACCAGCTGTATGGAAACTACTTCCCTGAAAGCACAGCCAACAGTAGGTGGCCTGTGGTTTATCATGTTTGCAAATGGCTGTTAATTGGACACATTTGTATAGATTCCCCCAATAATGGTAACATATTACAGAAGTGGCTGACTGAGACAAATGATGGTGCCAAACTCATATACTGAACCTTACAGCAAACAATGCCTCATTGTCCCCTTTGGCAATGAAGTACCCCTGCAAATTATGATATACATAGTACCCCTCTCAGCTCAAACACAGTGTTGTGAGACTTGTGAACACATGTTCATAGCAATCTACACTTTCATCACTATGTGTCAATAGTGGTAAGACACACATTCTGCATTGCATACATCATACATATGGACATCACATCCAAGACTAGATAGGTCATTGTGCTGTTGTACTCCACCCTTATCAGACCAATACTTGAGTACAAGGCTGCCTTCTGTTTGGACCTCATCAGCCAACTGCAGCAATTGGATAAAAAATAGAGGTTTGTAACTAGTAGAATTCAGGTCCTTCAAACATCACATATATGGAAAGACTAGAAGACCTGACACTGTACTCAGTTTCCTGCAGCTGCTGAGAGGTGACCTATGTATGACCTATAGAGAAGTCACAGACTCTGCCGTACTGAAAATCCTGAACATCTGCAAATCAAATGGTATAGAAATAACTTGGGCCAGGGTTCTCAGTCTAGCCTGTGACATGAGCAGAGCATGCAGGGGGACATATATATCCCCAGCGACTTACACTCCTCTATTATAGGCTCTCATTCCATGTGAGCCAAATGCTTCTCAATGAGCCTGTTCAAATCCAACCCTCACTACTGGTTGGGTGATTGTAAAGTCACCTATGGGCTGGCACCTATGTCCCTCATAGATAGGACCAGTTGTTTTTGCTCACAACATTACTCTATTAACAATGACCATCTAAATGTACTTTATAAGGGTACTTGTGTTTTTACAAAGCTAAGCTTCTATTACCTCATGTATACTAACAACCATGTGCTCATAAAAATTAAAAATACAATATGTAGGAGATGCAATTATACACTGAATCTAGAATAAATGCTCTCTCTCTCTCAGGAAACAACAAACCAGATATCAAATAGGTTGTCAACATACACACTCTTCACCTCCTCAGCAGACCAAGTGCACAACACATAACTCCACATACACAGAGGTAGTCATTAGAAGCTTACCCCAAGAGCAGACACCTCACAAATGCAAACCTTCTGCGTACATTACAGTCCCAATGGAACCAACTACACATAAAAACAAACATATCAGCATGTCAACCATTAAGCCCTTAAGGCAAAACACCTGAAAACCAATGTATTTTGTCATAGCTGAATCCATAGTGAGACACAAAGATGTTTCCCTCATCAGGTTGTACAAGGAGAAAGTGACAGTCTGCCACCTGTCAGGTGCCAGGATCCGCTAAGTCATGCATGCAGTCAAGTATCTCAACAACAAGCACAGTAATACCCCTGTCATATTCCATATTTAAGTTAATGACTTGAAATGTACCTCTCTGGACTACATGAGGAGAGATATGACTGAGCTCTCAGATTATCTGTCCCAGTCAGGTATGTCCATAGCCCTAAGCATCATTTTACCTTCACCCAGGATGATGCCTTAATACAAACAAAATAATTATCGACTTCAACAATTGGCTTAGCTGCTGGCGTCAGTCTAGGAGGATCCAGTATTTGTCCACCTGGGATGAAAAGGTTGACAGACCATGCTACATTGCCAGAGATGGTCTTCATCTGTCACCTCTTGCCTTTCGGTTACTGGCCAAGATACTTGCCTCCCCCATAGTGCCTTTTTTAGACAAGGTCATAAGAACAAAATTCCTGATGTAAAAATATCCTCAAATGACAAACTCAAGGTTTCTTGCTTAATGCTAGGAGTATAAGTCAGAAACTACACTGAATGGCAGCACTGCTTATTTGGGATGATGTTGATGTTTTGTGCAATCACAGAGACATGGTTCAGGGCTGCAGACAGTGCTCCAGCCATGAAAGACTATAATGCTTTGTACACATTCAGGCCACAACATGAGCATGAAAGAAACAAAGGCAGGGGTATATCCGTCTTCATGAAATACAAATACACCTCAAGACTGGTTAAGCAGTATGGCACAATAGAGTTATTCCAAGTCCAACTAACTGTAGGAAAGAACCCCCCCAATGTACGTCATTGTTAGCTACAGGTCTACCAACATGAACCATGAAAACCACACAGTGCTTTCCTGGACCTACTTGAGTCACTCATAATACAGTCAAGCACCCTAGGCATGGGTGATTTTAACTATCCGTCCATTGACTGGTGTACATATATGAGCTCAAACACTCTTGCTCTAAGGTTCTTGCACTTTGTAAACACAAATGCTGTGGAACAGTTAGTCCGCACCCCTACAAAGGGCTGGAATGTCCTTCACCTAGTACTCACCAACATGGGAAGTTGCTGCAGCACTCCATGTATGAGACCCTCCCTGATAAGGTCTGAACATAAATCAGTCACAGTCAATGTAGCAATCAGACCTGACCCCCTCTCAAGATCCAAAAGGTTGAAAATTTTATCTAAAGCATACTATAGCCTACTTAGTGTTGGCATACATAGTTTCAAACCTCCTGCCACTACTGACAGTAAAGACTCCTATACAGAGGTTTACACAAATGCCCTGTATAAATAGCTTTACAAGTGTACAGCCTCTATGGGACTGGATAACATCACAGGCTGCTTATTAAACAGTGTAAAGCAAGAGTTAGCAAAATCACTGGGTACTCTCTTCAACCACAGTCTAAGTACTGGCTTTGTCCCAGCAGAGTAGAAAACAGGTGTGCACAAATGACCTGTATCAGCAGCCTTACAAGTGTATAGACTTAGCCATTCCAGGACGCATCAAAACTTGCTCATGAAAAAACAAGCCGCCCTGGCGGACATCTAACAAATAGATTATACAACATGAGAAAGAAACTGATGTCCAGAAATTAGAGGGAACAGTCTCAGCAGAAGAACACCCTCTATAGCTTGAACAAGCAAATGTGACATCTTGTAAAGTTGTCTAAAGCTAATTATGAAAATAAATCAGCATCCATAGCTAAGGATGATCACAAGGCATTCATTAGCTATATCTGTAATGTAAAAGGGAAGGCCCAGTTTTGCATCAACTTCACAGTGGATGGTACCAGTCATACTGAACTTGAGGAGAATGCCAACCTGTTAGCAGACAGATTTGGCAAAAATTTCACACACCCGTCTCAAGCAATCATACCTCAAAGCATACCTGTCATCAGTTCTTTATCTATATTTACAAAGAACAGGTCATAAATGCTCTGGGTCAAAAACACAGCCTCTGTGAGACCAGATAGCATCCCAGGCTGCTAACTAAATGGTGTAAAGCAAGAGTTAGTGGAACCACTGTGTAATCTCTTCAACCACAATCTAGGTACTGTCTTTGTCCCAGCAGAGTGGAAAACAGCAACCATATTCTCCTTGCACAGATGGGGGCCCCACAACCAACCAGAAAACTACAGACCAATAACACTGAATAGCCTTGTCTGTAAGGCCATTGAGAGAATCATCTTGCACCTTATTAACAAGGACATTGGTAACCTTCAAACTCTTGACCTGACCCAGTTTGGCTTTGTTAAGGGCAGATCATGCCTGTTAAACCTTGTGGAATTCTTCAAGAGTGTCACCAAAGCCATGGATGAAGGCAAATCAGTGCATACTGCCTATCTTGACTTGGCCAAGGGCTTTGACACAATACCCCACTGAGGCATCTTTGAGAAACTCACCCATCTGGAAGTAACCCATATGACATTAAATGGGTAGCCAACTGGTTCATCAACAGAATGCATACTGTCATACTTGGGGTTTCCACCTCTACCAGCAGACCTGTTACAAGTGATGTTCTACATGGTCTGCGTTTGGCCTCCTACTGTTTGGAATCTAGTTCATAGAAATTCAGGTGATAACAGATGGCCTGTGGCTCACTATGTTCACTGACAGCTGTAAACTGTGTGCAATCATTGACTCCCCAAACAAAGTCAACATACTACAAAATGGGTTTACATATGTAAATGATTTTTGCCAAAGTCATAGACTTAAACTTAACCCAAAAAACATGTACTATTATCCCTTTCAGCAAAGGAAAGGTCCCTGCAAATTACACTATTAATAATATCCCTCTAAGTTCCAACGCAATGATGATAGATTTGTGAATGCAGGTTGATAGCAACTTCAGCTTTGATCATCATGTGTCCAAAATGGTAAGGAAGACTTTTTATGTTGCACACCTCATAAATAAGGGCATAGAATCCAAGACTAATGATGTTATCAATCTACCTCATCAGACCAATAATAGAGTACAATGCTAACTTTTGCATGTACCTCACCAGACATCTGCAGCATCTGGAGAGACCTAAGAGGTTTCTCACCAAGAAAATCCAGGGACTTCAACACATGACCTACATGGGCAAAATGAAGGCCCTGTCACTGTACTCTGTATCATACAGACTGCTGAGAGGCAACTTGTGCCTGGCCTACAGGGCACTGTCGAACCCTACCTTAACAGAAATGTTGCACCTCTGCAAATCAAATGGGACAAGATCCACTTACAGAAGGGACCTTAACTTACCCTGTGACATCTGCAAGACACATATATTTCTCTCAGAGATTGCCACTGCTATAGAACAAATTCCCAATTCACGTGAAACTGAGCTCATCAATAACACTATTTAAGTGTAATGTGGGCAACTGGATGGGAAATTGTAAAATTACCACAGGAATTAACCTGTGTTACTCTTAGACAGGACTAACCACTGCTGATTATGGAATTGCAATTATGGACTACATATCTAGCTCTATAAGGGAACAATGGCACAACTTCACTAGGCTTGAAAAGGCCCTAGGGCCATTACCTTAATAACCTCCTAAGAAACTATGAACCTAGGGTCATTATGGTAGTCACCTTGTATGAACCTATTAAGCTACGAACCTAAGCAAGCCTGCCAACATCTAGTCTCACACATGTCCTGCTGATGTAGTGTACTATTAAGTTCAGCTGCAGTCTTACAAATGTCAGATTTGTGCTGTTGTGCTTGTGTTAAGTACTGTATTCTGTAGTCTGTGTACTTAGGTAGGGGTTCTGTTCTCACTGCTGTCAAGTGCGTGTGTGTGTGTGTGTGTGTGTGTGTGTGTATGTGTGTGTGTGTGTGTGTGTGTGTGTGTGTGTGTGTGTGTGTGTGTGTGTGTATGTTTATGCTCTTGTTTGACATTATAGAGATCCTTTTACCATGACATGTGGGACACTATTATCACCATATTCTAAGTAGGTACTACTGAAGTCATCTGCTATATCACATGTTTTGATATGTAGTCATTCCACCAGGGCATGATCAGGCACTAGGCTGGAGACCAGGCAGCCATCACCTCATCCTATACAAGACCATACCTCTCAACCTCTTAATGCAAACAATCTGTACAAAGCTTGACAAACTGGGGGTACAAATAGGGGCACATTTTAAACATTGCTCATAAACATTTAGAAAGTTGCTAGAGTAACATGATTTGTTTTAATATACATTTTCTATAGGATCTGAAGTCTGAAACTCAAATGTATGTCATTATTTAGTGACTACAATCCTGTGATCATCCCAGTGATTTGCCAGGAAAATAGAGGGACAGGCCAAAAATATGAGGCAAATATCTGGACATTCTGCAAAAATCTGTACAATTGAGAGGTATGTACAAGACAGATTACAGTGACATGGTTTTTAATCTATCCACATATATCATGGCATAGTTTTTTGCCCTGTGTTATTTTGCTGAAAAAGACTCATGGTCTCACCAGCTGCTGCATATGTCGGTTGAGGTACATGCAAAAGAGAGCATTATACTGTATTACTGTTATGATGAGGTTTGACTACAGTGCTGTTATACAGTCCTAAGATCTAAATATGATGGTGTGACTTATGATATGTGCAATACGTTTGCCTTGGAAAATCATTAAACAGAGAAGTTAGAAAGTAATGATACACATTGCAGTTTCTGACTTCACAACCATTACAAGAGCAGTCACTATACAGTTGTGAAATTCTGATGCTATCAACTGTCTTACTTTCCAAGGGCAATATAAGTCAAAGGTACAATGAGCAGTTCAACAACACAAAAGCAGATATACTAAGCACTAAAAGTTATGTATGCACCATGAGCATCAGACACAGCTTTTGTATCCCTGAATCCAAAAGACAGAAAACATGGATATGGCACAGTTATTATCACTTGCACAGGGTGTTGTGTGGGGGGCATTGCAGAGAGAAGTTAGAAAGTAATGATACACATTGCAGTTTCTGACTTCACAACCCTTACAAGAGCATTCCCTATAGAGTTGTGAAATGTTGATGCTCTCAACGGTCTTACTTTCCAAGGTTAATATAAGTCAAAGGTACAATGAGCAGTTCAATAACAAAAATGCAGATATACTAAGCACTACATTATGTATGCACCCTAAGCATCAAACACAGCTTTTGTATCTCTGAATACAAATGATAGAAAACAGGGATATGGCACAGTTATCACTTGCACAGGGTGTTGTGTGTGTGTGTGGGGGGGAGGCAGAAAGCCTAGTCTGCTACAAAAGGTTGGTGACTGTGTGTGACTAAGAAGGAAAGGAAGGCAGACATTGGGATAAAATAACAAATGGCCAGTGCAACAAAATGAGTAACTGTTGTGTGTGTGTCTGTAGGGGTCCTCCAGATAAAATCAGTGTGTGAGTGACTTCAAGAACACAGCTAAGCTCTGTGCTAGCTCTATGTCTTGGTCTGTTGGACAGGAGTGAGCCGTGCATGGTAGAGGTGGCAGTTCTTCATTGTCATCCATTGCCAAGGTCAGATGCAGTGCTGCTATCTGAATGTGACCGATGTCTGCTGGATGAGCTCTTTTCACACAGGTACCCAGGACCATGACCCCATGGCCTGCCACATCTGGGTGTGGATAGTACACTCACTGATGAATCTATGGAAGTACTACCACTATGGGAGCATGATCTGGCATGATCACCTTGGCTGACAGCAGATTATGGGCTGACCTACACCCACAAGGATGCTGTTCCTCTCCCTTCAGATGTTCCATCACAGACACTGCTCATTCCATGACAGACACCCCTCAGTTCATCACGGACAACCCTCCTTCCAACATGTCATTCATCCGATCTAATGAATCAGTCACACATGTCAGAATGTGTCACATCCAAAACCCTGAGCATGTCTCTGGAGCACCTATGGGAACACGCCTGTGTCTCCATGATGGCCCTAAACATACATTGAGTGGCATGAGAAGTGACCCCTGCACCAGGTGGAGGAGACACAGCAGACCCCCCTCCCAGCACCCTATTGACCCTCCTGTGTGGCACCTCACCCACACTTTGGCTAGGGCCAGACTCAAGAGGCACTGAAGCCACAGTAGCCACACTTCTCTGATCAATGTCCTCACTCTCCACCTGTCCAATAACTGTAGGCTCAGTGGACAGGGTAGGTGCATACCTACTGACTGTGTCCAATGGAAATGCAGGGGATGGCTGTATGTCAACATCTGTGCCAGATTCAACCTCTGCACCCACCGGCTATGTCTCAATTTGGCCACCATCATCATCAGAGTCTGTTGATACACTGACATCAGGTGGTACAGGGCCCACACTCCCATTGTCATGATCACCTATGATTAAAAAGCAAGAAACACAGGAATACAATAATACCTGTAGTACTCTAGTGAAATATAGAAATATATACTAACAAACTAACAGTGCTTCCACTATTACAGACAGTACAGCAATGCACACAACAGGCCTGAGATCAAAATCACACACTACAGTATTTCTTTAAATTGCTCAGCAGTACTGACATAAAAATATTTGGCTTACCATCTGCAGAAGGGCAACATCATTATAATTAACAGTAACAAAAGGGGTAATATATTTACCCTTTATATATGCATTATGTCTAATGTCAACAAGAACTTGGCTGACAACTCCAACCTAAGCTTATAACTGTAACAGTCTTCAACCCCCCCTAAAAAAAGACAAGTGACACATAATTAACTTATTCATTTCAACAGTTTTACTATACAACAGCATTCAACTGTTCAGATAACAAAGCCTACCTGGAAGATCCTCCTGGGATGTGGTTGCTGTCTCCAAAGGTATTGCGCCCACATCCATGACATGCTGTCCTGTACTCTCCTGGGAGCTGTCTGGATCTCTGATAATGGTCAGGAACTGTTCCTTGAGGGTTAGTGGGGGTTCCCTAGCAGAATCACCCCTGTAGACATTTGGTCACAGCCCACTGCATCAGCTCATCTGCATGCAATAGTGATAATGTCAGTAGCCCTGTGGTGCACCTGTTCTTATGTTCTGCTGTTGCCACCCATGGCATTGAGGTGTTGTACTATCTACTGCCATATTCTCATCCTCTGTACCATATCTCTCCATCCCCTTTCCAGGAGAAAAGCACCATGTTGCTGAAACCCATTGATAAATACTTGATTTTCAGCATCAGTGAAGGGGGTCTCCGTGTACTGATACATCCAAGTGACATACTTGTAGGTGCTCTAAAAGACAACAGAAGTATAATACATATAAGTTACATATAACTGCAAAATAATTGTTGCAAGATAAAACAGAAAATGTAGCCAGTCAATATTACCCACTGGAGAAGCATAAACCAGTCAATAGTTGTTAAATACTAACAGGCAGGATGCAAAAAAGGAGAGTAACAAGAGCAACTTATTTTTGTTTGCACCATAACAGTAACTCACCTTTGCCCCCCAAAAGAGCAATCCATCCTAGTTTGTGCCATAACAGTAACTCTTCTTTGCTCCTCTTTCCCACAAAAGAACAGGCAAATGACCCATTTTGTTAACAAAACTTCTTTGATATGCTACAAGTGCTATCAAAGGACCTGCTCCTGAAACATTTGTACATTTTCATGTATTGTCAATCACGCATACCTCTGAAATGGCTTGACAAACATGTCCATGCCACCAGCACACTTCTAACTAATGCATACAGACAAAAGTGTAAAATTCTTTGCTTCACATTATTCATAAATACACTCTAGCATATGCACTATATTGGTGATAAAATGTGAGCATACAGCAACAATGAAGAGAGGAGCTCACTACTTCTGGCCAAGTAAAAACAATGACAAAACCAGCATCCAATGTACAGAGTTTAATAAAATGCCCTAGCGCCTCAGTATAAAAGCCTTCAAAGGAGAATAAAACCATACTAAGCATTCAAACTTTTATAACAAAATCAATCCATACTAATTACATAATTACATCCAATTAAGTTAAAAAAACTTTCCAATTACATTCCACATTAATACCTGCTGGACTTAAAGTCCCATACTTCAAATTAACAATCATCTCTCTGTATAGGAGCCTCTTCTTTATGTCTAAATTATGTCCCCTTTCACAAACATGTTCCAATATTGTACATCGTAAACCTTCTGTATTTTTATCATGATATTTTTCAAAATGTACTGCAAGAGGGCTCTCCAATTTAGCATTCTTAATATCCCTGACATGTTAGCATACCTGTTGAAGTTCAGTACACCTCAGCACAGAAATATCCTGAAGAAAAAGCATTTTTCATTCTTCCAACAAATACAACTCTCTTCGCTATCACTTTGGCTAGTTACATGTTTCACTATATGTAATGGTGTAGATTATTAATGGATTGCATCTGTCTTTGTCTGTGTTTCGTAGATGCTAATTACAGCATAAGCATCTGAATTGCACTCTAATCAACCAATCCAACATGATGGAGCTATTCAACAAGCTATAAAGCTATAAAGCATCCATGTAGACTCCATGCTGGCTCTTCCTGCAGAAGTCAAAACTTTTGGAGTACAGACATGGAAAGTCTACAGAGACAGAATGCTAGGAGCTGCTGCTGCTTTAATCCATTTGTATGTGCTGAAGCCAATGCTGCTGCTGATGCTGCCAATAGGCCTAGGCAAAGAAGGAGATCAGTTTTCAGGTCACATATAACTTATTACAACCTACACTATGTGAAAATTATAGAGTGCTACAGGGTGGTCAGGGACACACTACATGAACTCTGTGACCTTTGCTGTCCTCAACTCAGAGCCAGACTCAACCAAGAGGAACCCATCCCAGTGGAAACTAAGGTATGTGCAGCCCTTAGAATCTTAGCTACAGGTACCTTTCAGAGACCAGCAGGGTACATGTTGGGGGCATGTCACAAGCATCAGCATCCAGGATCCTCCACCAGTTCCTGTACTCTATGCTCCAACATGCCAGTGACCACATATATTTTCTCCATAGTTCTACCAGGTAGCAAATTACCCTAAAGTACTGGATGCCATAGACTGCATTCATGTGGAAATTAAGCCCCACCTGGGAAATAGGGTAGGCACTACATTAACAGAAAGGGCTACCAGACTATCAACTGCCAAGTCATATGTAATGCCAAGGGAATCATCTTGAATGTGTGTGCTGGTAACCCTAGCAGTTACCATGAGTCACATACCTGGCACACCTCTCAAGTGTAGCAGATGTTTCCTATGGGAGATATCCCACAGGATCATTTATTGGGGGATGCAGGCTACGCACTGGGACCGTGGCTGATGGCACCCATCAGAAATGCACACACACCCACAGAAGAAAGCCATAATGAGGCCCACACTCAAACCAGAAATGTCATAGAGCATGGGTTTCAGCTGCTGAAGTCATGGTTCTGGTGCCAAGATACATCTGGGACAGCCCTGCAATACAATCCAAAGACATGTACAGAAATCTTCACAGTATGTGCCATGCTACATAACATAATCCTGAGGAAACAACTCCAGCAGGATCAACAAAGGGAAGGGGCACACATCCAACACCAATGCCAAGGTCACCACAGTCACAGGCAAATGAAGAATCAAATGGAAACTACCAGCTGCTATGGTTGTAGGCAGACATAGGCATGCTGAACATGCCCTTGTATTGGCTAAGAGACAATGCATAGCACACTCACTCACCACCTAGGGGCCTAAAACCTTCCTCCTACTCACATGCATATATTAACATTGATGCCAGCCAACTCACACAGCCTTTATCTCCCCATGCATTGGCTGTGTACTGCTTGCATCAGACAGAGTCAGCCCTGAAGTAACACTGTGGCAACTGCTGCATTTACAAAGTAAGTTCTGAACCTGGAGTATCCTGTTTAATAATATTATGGAATATATTTGTATTTCATCATTTGGTACAGCAAGCAATTAAAGGTGGGAGATTTATACAGAAATTACCTTAACATGTGACAGCAGAGACTTATTTGACTTATATGTGTCCATTAGTAAGTAGTAGGCCTCAGGAAACAAAGATTCACCCAGTCATACCTCTCAAAAGTACTGATGATCACAATATGCCCTCAGTTTAGCATCATAAATTTGTATTGGAAAATCATTTAAGAGAGAAGTTAGAAAGTAATGATACACATTGCAGTTTCTGACTTCACAACCCTCACATGATCAAACAACAGGCAGGATGCAAAACAAGGAAAGTAACAAGAACAACATATCCTTGTTTATGCCTTTGCAATAACTTACCTTTGCTCCCCCCAAAGAAACAGTCCATTCTTCTTTGTGCCATAACAGTAGCTCACCTTTCCTCATCCCAAAAGAACAGTCTATGATTGTTTATGCCATAACAGTAACTCAGCTTTGTTCCTCCTCAAAAGAACAGTGTACGCTTGTATGTGCCATAACAGTAACTCACCTTTGCTCCCTCCAAAAGAGCATTCTATGCATGTTTATGTCATTCAACCTGCCCTTCAGTTGTTGGCAACTCCATATCATATTATTCTCAATTAACATCCTCACACATTTTAAGGCCAATGATATAGAATGGCTTACATACTGCATGTGTCAGAGTACTGGTCAGATAACTGATGATTTTAATTTATTTATTTATTTATTTCCAGTTTGATAACTGGGGAAGTCCACTGGGCCCGAAAGCCTGTTTTCAGTGGAGGCCCGGGGAGAAAAGCTCCACGATAATACATTACATACAAAAACACAGCAGAAAAGCTCTAAACTAATACATTACACACAAAAACATACTCTGTTCTAATAGCATAATACTTTAACAATTTCCAAACAAGAATGAGGTGCTTTGGGCACTATGCATAAGAAAATGATAGTAATTATAAAAATAAAATAAAATATTAATGCAACTGTAAAGTTAGTAAAGTAGGAAAGGAAAAGGAAATTATAGATAGAGTTTGAATGCAAGAGCAGGGAAGCATGGGAGAAACGGAGAAGAAGCAAAGAAATTAAAGGAAAGGTGTCCAGAAGAGGATAGAAAAAGAACAGATAAACTAATGTTCATTTTGTGATTGAGTCCAGGAGAACACCTTGAGAAAAAGGCAAAAGATTTAAAGGTGAGAGTAAGCATACAAGTGGGCAGTGGGATGAAAAATGGATGAGAGCACTTGAAGGAAAATAAAGGGTTTAATCAGGGAGGAAGGAGGAGATAATGAAGAAGAGAGAGGGGAGCTAGGGAGAGTGTCAGAAAAAGGGGAACCGGGAGGGGGATGGAACTCGGATATATTGAGATCTAGGTAGGAAGTATACAATTACATTTCCAATTTTGGAAGAGGTGAGAATGGAGAAGAGATTTAAAGTATTCATAGTTTGTAGTGGCTCTTAGAAGGGGAGGAAGTGAGTTCCATTTTTTTGCTATAGTATAGGAAAGTAGGAGCTGGCCAGGGGGTCGTTTGGGTTTGTATACTGAAATAAGATTTTGGTGGCTAGATCTTAGGGGCCTTGGAGGAGTGTATATGGTTAAGATATTAGATAATGCTGGGAAAGCAGTGGGTTTAAAGATTAGTTTGTGTGCAGTAGTAAGTTGGAGGAAATTGAGTTGATTAGGGAGTTCTAGCCATTGAAGACTATGGAGGCAGATGCAGTGGTGTGTAGAATGAGCGGAGTTAGTAGCGAATTTGGCAATTTTGTAGTAGCAACTTTCAAGTTTTGAGGAGATAGAAGTGGAGAGATTAGATAGAAGAGGAGCACCATACAGTAGAGAAGGGAGAAGGAAGGTAGTGGCGAGAGTTTGTCTTGAAGATGGAGTAAGAAAGTTTGCATTTCTATAAAGCAAACCGAGCTTCTGGTGAGTTTTCTTTATGTTTAGTTGAATATGATTATTAAATTTCAGGTGTTCATCAATGGTTACTCCGAGTAATTTAGCACTGCTAACAACTTCTATTGAGGACTGGGAGAGGCTGGAAATTATGAAGGATGACTTATCAAGAGTCAGAGCTTTTGAGGGGGAGAAGAGAATGATGTGGGATGATTGACCAAGAAACACAGAAAGGTAAGACAGCTGTATATTTTCAAGCAATAATCATAACTGGTTGTATGATCACTAAGTGCACTATGTCCTAATATAATAAATTTAAATCCAAGAAAACAGTTGAGTCCAAACAGGTTGTGCAAACTTTTATTCCATAAAACAGGTAAAATAGTGATAAAACTGTGAGCGCTTTTGGGATAACCCTTCATCAGACAATGAAACAGCTTTCATGAATCTAAGTTATTATTAATTATCACATGTAAACTACAAAGTCTTAGGTTAGCAACATTGTACAACAAATGTCAACAGTTTCAAACTTCAGTAAAGTGTCTAATAGCCCTTGCTTTTCTTTCAGAGGATGAAGTTATACCTGCTTTTAATTTATTAAAGCAGTCTTTCCCCTGTAGAAGGTCAGGGTCTGTTAAAATACTTTTCTGATTGGTGCCTTTTAGGTAAACCTAGAAAGTTTTTAACTCGAACAACTACATTTGTGAGATTTCCCCCACTGTTTCCTAAAGAATTTTGGAACATGTCACAGTTAAATGTGCAATGTTTACCTCAAACTCAAAATAGCATTGTGATAATGTTGCTCATTTCCATATCATTATACAGTCAATAGGACATGATCCCTACCATGCAGTTTTGCCTGATTTTTACAATACAGCTATCTGTGGCTCTGATTCAACCTCATCCTGCATGTCACTGATCACTGAACAGTTTTGCCTAATGCATTGCACTATTCATTTCTAAGTCCTGGCATCAGTGTTTTGCACATATTTGTATGCCTTTTAAACAGATGGCACAGTGGTGCAGTAGTAGTACTGTCACCTCACAGCAAGAGGTTCTCTGGTTCAATTCTTGGTTGTGGTGCCTTCTCTGTAGAGTCTGAATGTCCTCCCTGCATTCATGTGGGTTTCCTCTGGGTGCTCCAGTTTCCTCCCACATTATAAAGACGTGTCTGGAGCATTTCACCCTGGAACTCCACTGAAAATTGGCTTTGTTCCAAGTCGGACTTTCCCCGTTAACAAATGTTAAATAAATAAAAGTATCTTAGATTTTAAAAAAATTGCTAATACTCCATATAATGTTGGACATAGTATCATTTGATGTTGTTTTAAGCAACTTTTAAACAAAAATAATATGGATATATTAGAAAGAGGCTATAAAGATAGTGATATCATCCCATATTTAAGAGATAACTCAGCTCATCCATACTACAAAGAAGTCTCAAATGTGCATATGATGAAACACAACACGGATGGAATAGCGTTCTCAATATTATATACTGAAGACGAGGAACCATAAAAGATGTCACATTGGGATATTTTGATGGCAGACACACAAATAAAAGGGATTATAGGTGAACAACCACGTTTTAGGTACAGAAATAAGAAAACCTAAAGAATATCTTATGTGATAGAAGATATTGTCTAGCATCTTGATAATCTGTTAGGAGGTATGAGAAGGTGTGGGGCATGTAATTTTGTATGTATGTTGATCTGGATAATAAATTCACACATCCAGTAACTAAATACACATATAAACATGCCAGGCATGTGAGTCATTCTATGTTGGAAAACCAATAGGTACTGAACAGGTACACTTGGATATAAGAGGTGGGATGTTAAAAGTTATACTGGGATGTTAAAAGTAGAGAAAATAACTGGATAATTAAACCAGTCAAACCATATCTTAAAATGAGAAAGCTTAGAACTCACAAATGAATTTATATAGTGTATACATAACTCATTTACGCTAGGGGATATTAATAATAAATACACAAGGCACTTAATGAATGAAATGTTTTACATTTTTATATGTATTTATATGTTTTATAGGTTTTACATGTGTTTTAATGTATAGTCGGATGTTTGTTTTAAGTGAGTTTTTATAAAATGAGATGGTGCTTTAAATCGATTTGAAGAATGCATAGATTCCCGCCTTCTATGGTATTTAAATGTGACTATACTTTTATTTGATTGTCTGAGTCTGAAAACTCTTTAATAAATTATTTGTTCAGATAACTGAACTGTTTGCATTTGTAACTTTTAAACAAAATTGTTAATTTTAAATTGTTCTTTTTTAAGTGAACATTTATTTTCTTTTCGGTGTATTAATTTGAATCTTTCTTTATTTTAATTTATTGACCAGGAAGGTCTGACTAGTTTTGATACTTCAGGGAGAAAAGCTCCTGAAATTTAATAAGTACAGTGAATTATTTATTTATTTATTTACATTTGTTGACCAGGATAGTCCAACTAGATGTATGTCCATTTTCAGCAGAGGCCAAGGGAGAAAAGCTCCAATATAATAATACACATTGAACATTTAGTAAATGCTAATTTCAAGCAGATTACAGTCATAAGCAATACCGGCATTTAGCACATATAGTACTAACTTATTATACACACTTTACAAAACATAACATTATTTTCAAAGTTATATATACATACCATTACATTCAGGTTTAAGACACATTGAACAACAGTTATACAATTGACCCTTCCTGTTGAAGGTAAGGCACCTTAGTAATAGTGAGGTCACTAGTCGGAGTTGGTGCAAGGACATATCCAATGAGTTTTGAAGTACTTCTTGAGTTTGTTTTTAAATTGAGTTAATGAGGGTTCTAGGGTCAAGTCAGCTAGGAGTCTTTTCCATGTTTTTCCAACAGAGTGTGCAAACAGAGAGTCCCCAGCTCAATAGTTGGATTTGTATATTTGAACTAGGAGTCTAGTGGATGATCTCAGTGGGTGGGTGCTGGTGTGGGGGCTGATAATATTTTTTAGTGCAGGTGTATTTTCTGGTTGGTAAAGGACTTTATATGCCACTATTAGCTAGTTAAACTGCAGTAGGCTAAGCAGTTCAAGCCATTCTAGGTGGTTTAGGTTGTGACAGTGGTGTGTCCAGTAGGCTGTGCCAGTAGTCAATCTGGCAATGTGGTTATAGCAGGATGATAGTTTATTAAGATCTGTTTTGTTTATATTGGAGAATAGAGGTGAGGCATAGAGAAGAGTTGATAGTAGATGGGAATGAGCAATTGCAGTTCTAGCAAGTAGGGCAAGGAAAGGTTTGATTCTGTAAAGAGAGCCAAGTTTTTTATTAATGGTTTTGATAGTTTGATTTGTATGCACATCAAACTTCAGGTTATCAACTATGACACCCAGTAGTTTAGTTTGGGCTTCTGGGGTGATGATAGTGCTATTGTTAGCGGTTATGTTGAAGGATGACAAGGGGGTCCTGCGTGTTGGGGAGAAGAGGACCAGCTTAGTTTTGTTGGGCGTTTAGGATTAGATGTTGATTGGAGAGCCATTTTTCCACTGTATTGAAGGTATTTTGGGTTAATGTGAATAAAGTAGCTGGTGAGGTGTCAGAACAAATCAAGGTGGAGTCATCCGCATATCGAATTTATGTAGCATCTGGGATGACTGAATGAAGGTCGTTGATAAAGATAGAGAAAAGAAGGGGTCTTAGTATTGAGCCCTGGGGGACTCCTAATGTGATGGGTAGGCGATATGATAGCTTGTCCTGCCATAGGACTGCCTGTTGCCTGCCCTGCAGGTAGGATTGAAACCACTGGAGTGCATGGTTGTTTAAGGAGAAGACCTTCAAAGTATTTATAAGCATTTTGTGATCAACCATGTCAAAAGCCTTGGATAAATCTAGAAAGAGTGCTGAGGATAGTTTGTTATTATTGCAGTTGTAGCTAATGACATTAGAGAAAGAGAGGAGGGCAGAAGTAGTACTGTGGTGTAGCTTAAAGCCATGCTGAAAGTTGGACAACAGCTTTTTCTGTGTGAGGTAGTGCATGAGCTGTATGTGTATACACTTCTCCATAATTTTAGCTAGAGGTGACAGAATAGCTATGGGTCTAAAGTCTGACAGTTCAGTGGAACTGCCTCCTTTATGGAGAGGTATGACATGGGAGATTTTCCATATAGTGGGTACAATAGTGGGTACAGTAGCTTCAGCTATAGCTCTGTTGATCAAGATTGAGATGGGGTATGCTATGGTGTCAGCAGTCTTTTGCAGATAGTCTGCTGGGAGGAGGTCGCCAGCCAGGGTGGTGGGTCTTAGTTTCTTAAGTAGGGCATGAATAAGTTGAGTAGGAACAGGTTGGAAGGTAAAGTATGTTTGGGTACTGGGTGTGGCTGCATTAGAATTAGAGCCATTGGGAGAGAGTTGGTTGGCTAGAGACTGGATAGTCTCTCTGAAGAAGCTGCTGAAGTTATTAGCAATGTCTACTGGGGATTTTTGTTGGGAAGCTGACGGGGGTGGAGTGGCGGCTTGGCCTGCGTGCAGTAGTTTGTTTATTCCTGCCCAGAACATTTGAGGTTTGTTTTGGTGTTTTTTGCAGTATTTGGTAGTAGTGGTTCTTTTTGTCTAAGGTTATGGAATTTTTGGTGTCATTCATTAGTTGTCTGAATCTTAGTTGATCAAGTGGGGCTTTTGTTTTTCGGTAGGTGGCCCATGCTTTGTTTCTGAGTGAAATTTTGAATTTGGTATCTTTAGAAAGGCATGGTGCAATATTAACTTTGGTTCTAATAGAGTGTCTGGGAGCATGGGAGTTTAGAATAGTAGGGAATTTCGTGTTAAAGTACAATACTGATTCATCTAGGGGGAGACGTTTTAGTACTGACCAGTTGCATGCCTTAAGTTCATTTTAAAACTTGGTGAGAATAAAATTCTTGTTGTTTTGTAATGTTCTATAGGTGGGTTGGTAGGAGCAGTCTACTTTGAGCTTGATTACATAGGTGAGACAGTGGTCACTTAGGTCATCAGGCAAAATTCCTGATTTATAGGATTGAAGATGGGTATTGACGAGTATCCAGTCTAGGGTACTTTCCTTGTTATTGGGTTTTCCTGTCCTGGTGGGGGAGGTTATGATTTGAGTAAATCCATAGAGGTTTATGTGGGTCATGGGGGTTTCAGAAGAGCAAGTTTTCCAGTCAATGTTGAAATCCTTTCTGTGTTCCTCCATGGGGAATTGTAGAAACAGATAATATTTTTGTTTTTATTAATTTGTAGTTTTGAGATAAGAATTTCAGCATTATTGAACTGGGGTGGTTGTTGGGTGTCTATGCTGACAGATAGGATAGACCTGTAAAGTATGGCTACACCACCACCATTTCTGGTGGCATGGTCTAGTCAAAACATATTGTACCTTGGTGACAGAATCTCATGGTCCTTGGTGGCAGGCTTTAGCCACGTTTCTGTTAGGCATAATATATCTGGAGAATGAACAGCTAAGAGGGCATGCAGGTGCTGAGTTTTGTTATTTATGCTCCTAATGTTTAGATGGCAGGCCAGCAGTGAGTTATGAGGTCTATTTGTTGGAACTATGGTGGTAGGGGATATAGTGGGGGGATTAGAGTCAACAGGTGGGGATAGACCAGGGTTTGGGTGGATGTCACCATCCTTTGCGAGGTTGTAGTATATCCTGAGTATGAGTTTTAAGATTTTAAATAAAGTTTTGTAATAGTGTCTAGTTTTATGACTAATGTAACCAGGTCTAGTAAGATGGTAGTATTTAGGGGTTAAGGAGGTAAGCATGAGGGGAGTGAGTAAGGGTGCATTATTATCTGTTGTAGATGGGGTGGATGTCTGGAATTTAGGGTAGTGGAAACCTGGGTGTCCCTGACATTCGTAGGTATTTAGGAGATATGGGATGAGTAAAAGTGGTAGAAGTAGCATTAATAAAACTATTTTGGGTGATAGCATACCTACTGAATGAGACTTGAAACTTAGGCAAAAGGAATAGTTGAGTTGGAGGACTGGTGCTATCAGGTTGAGGGTGGTGCTGTTGAGTGATAAGTTGTTACTGATTGGTTTAAAAAGGTGAGGTGTGGTCTAGTAACAATAAATGTAGCAGCACCAGGGGCAGGAGGGATTTGAGGGCTGGGTGGGATGCTTAGGGAGCCCGAGCGAAGCAAGGGCAAGCGGAGAAAGGATGATCCAAGAAATCAACCAATGCCAGTACTAAGTTGTAGCAGTTTAACCTGTTTGAGGAAAGAGTGTGGTGGGGGAAAAGAGAAGGCAGTAGGAGTGGTTAGAGGGATACCTTGATTGACTCAAGACTGATTGACTCAAGACACCACACCAGAGGTAAGTTGAATGTAAGGGCCTAAAATCTCACTTGGCACTTTAATGTTACTTGCACTCAGCACTTTAATTTTATTTATGTTTAGCAGGAAAGACAGACCAACAGTATACAATTTTGAGGATTTTTACAAGGGTTACTTGTTCAAATGTCAGGCAAGTAAGTAAAACATTCAGCAGGAATCTATGTCTGAGTGTTAGAATGCCAGAAAGGTACAAGGTATACCTGTACAAATTAGGGTCAGAGAGACAAATGTAAGAGTCAATGTACTTTAGTTACAGGGGAAGGAGGCAAACACTCAAGTAGAAAAGAGTCCTATGGCTGACCAAAATGGTGACTTGCTTAATTACACAGCACTGTAAGAGAAAGCTTAACAAATGCTTTTTATATGTGTAAAAATCAAAAGGAATACAAACTGCACCGACTGCTGTTTATTAACAAAGCTCACAACAAGCTCCAAAATAATAAGCGCTTTCACCATATATAAATCAATGGCTTCTTCAGAGTAAAAGGAGCATTACATCACAAACACTTATAAATACTTTCACATTCAAATACACCTATCATACACCTTAATTAATTAAATATGTTAATTAAGCCAATACATTCCAAATGTAAAAAGCTATATAAAAAAATATATTACCTAAAGCTAATATATAAATGAAAATAAAATAAATCAATCAAATTAATACACATTGTAGGGCCAACCCATTACATTTATCATTTGACTACATATTATTTGTATACTGTTGTCAAAATATATACAATACCTATTTAGAATAAATACCTCAAACAATACACACAAACACTGTTTGTATAACATTAAATAGCTATAGCTCTCTGTTTAAGCATTGGCATGATTGAAATGTGGTCATTGAGCCCCGGAAAAGATGTGGCATTAAAAATGACTTGCCATTTATATTCTAGGGACTCAATTTTAACATTGTCATCGCCCCTCTCTTTCACTCTCTAATACCTGATCAATCACAAAGAAGATGAACTTTTTAAAAAGTTTTAAAATTTGGACATTTGATGGAGTGTGCATACAAGGCATTGTGACTGTCTTTATTTCTAATAGGCCTTAGATGTTCTGCAATCCTTTCTCTCAACTTATGAGTAGCTTTTCCTACATAAAAGCCTGAGCATGTTGTACATGTTGCCAAATAGACCACCATTTTGGAATTACAACAACATCTACCTGGGCAGGGGATTGTCCTATTGTACCCCCAAACTGTGAAATAGGGTCCATCATTAATGAATTTGCAGAATCTACATGCCCCACATTTATACATATGCAAGTATGTATGTTCTGTCTTATGCTCTTCCAATAGGTTTTTAATATTTCTCCCTCTAGAAAATATTACACGTGGCATCTGTCCTAACTCATTTTTTATTTCAGTATCAAAGGACAAGTCCCATGCTCTCCTAATGATCTCTATAACCTGTGATGTCTGATGATTATACTTCAAAACAAGTGCTCTAGAGTCAGAGGTCCCAGTTCGTTTGCCAAAGGTTTCACCCATCCCATTCAAAATGGGTGTGAATGATGTGTCCCTTTTGCCCATCACCTCATTTCTAACTGCTATCAAGAGTTTCAAGGGATATCCCCGGGCTCGGAACATTCCTATCAGATTATACATCTCTTCCTGATAGGTATTGTTGTTACTGACCAAATGGGACATTCGAACCATCTGTCCCTTGACCACACTCCTATGTTGGAAAGGGGGATGGCAACCTGAAAAATGGAAAAGTGAATTGCTATAGGTTTCCTTCCTAAAAACTTAGCTTTCTAGCCCTTCCAATGTCTTAGTAAGTTTCAAATCTAAAAATCTGTAACCTACTCTGATTAAGTGCTGGGAGAAACAGTTTTTGTTTTGGTGGCTAATTGCAATCCTGTAGACACCATTATGCAGGAGCTGCAGTATGCTAGTGTAGGTAAATGTGAAGTTCAACTAGGAAAAGAGAAAAGCAGAGATTATAGGTTAAGCATTAAGGCCGCAACAGGCAGTTATTTTATAATAGTACATTCAGAAAGGTTTGGGTGGTAAAGTAGCACATTTCAGAATGGACTAGGATTTATAGCTTAGAAACCTAAGCAAGAGAGCAATGCAGTAAATAACAAACACTTGCCAGATTTTAAAGATATACCAGAAAAACTAAATCAATTGTTCACAATTGTACAACTGGAAAATTGTTAGTAAAAGCAAGTCAGGTATAGTTAGTATAAGTTATTCAGGTCATAAAAGCACTTCTTTTATGTGTGTGTGCAATTTAAACATTAAAAACATATGCAGTAAGTAGTAGCTCTGATTATACACTTTCTCTAGGTACAGGTTCAGTTTAAACACAATTACCACATAAATTCAGTAAAGTCACTAGCTACTTATAGAGCCTCTACAACAAAAATAGAGCAGTCTGTGCAGTATCAGAATTTAGCATCAGGTCATTCAGTTACACATAAAAACAGTAAAACATCCATAACAACTGCATAGAGTTACAAGTATCATAAAACATTTCACAGTCACTGACATTGTACAATGAAGTTGCTAAACAAGGAACAGTATGCAATAATTAATACAAGATATTCAAAGTCAAAAAGAAGGATCACGCACAGTAAGCTATCAACAAGTAATGAGCCATTTTGTGTAGGCAAATACAATCAAGAGTTAATGGATATCATGTCTACTTCTACTACTGAATCTCCACCCTGTGTTTCCCTACTTTCTGATACAAAGACAGGGAGAGCTTTAACAATATGCTCTATTAAATGTTATGAGGCAATATTTCACGTCTGTTATTATTTGCATCATTTTAATTGTTATAATTAATCACTGGCATCAGTCATATGACAAGGGTCACTCTTAGCATTACTACCTCTTAGTGTGCTACACATTCCCATACCACATCACAAATTATCTGTTTTTTCTCCTGATTTATACTTAAATATTGCATCGTATTAGCCACATACTTGTTTTCTGAATGTTATTGCAGACATTAGGTGAAATTACTGTGGGAGAAAATAGGAAATTAGCACAGAGAATCTACTAATGTGACACCTGTTTCTAAGTAAGCCTGAGATCACAGGTTACTTAAGTGACCTGCTTAGGGTTATATGATGTGTATAGTTGGAGCAACAGAACTAGTACTCAACACCACGGCTTGCAACTCATTGCATTCAGTCACTTTTAATGCTGTCTCTACCAATTATAGAACACTAATGAATTAGTCCTTAAACTGCTTATATCAGTTCATAGGATCATAGGAAGTTACTAGGCTATTAGCCATGAGGCCCTTACAAGCCAAGCCAAGAATTTAGCCCATGTACCAACAAGTCAGCATCTGATGCCACTGTTAATATACAAGCACTATCTGTTTATCTTTTCCACAGCAAAAGGCTGCTTACACATTCTTACTGTCAGGTAGATGGCTAGTGTCACTGATGTCTCAGAAACAGTAATACCAAAAAACATAAAACAGATGTGCACACATTCTTATCTTTTAATTATTTCATGCCTGTGCTCCTTCTGTTTTCTTAGGAGGCACCATGTTTCCTTCTTACTCAGTAAATTATAAAACCAGAGGGGTATTCACAGGGACATCTGTGAAAGTAACAGTGATTTCTCTTGGTTAGCAAAAGAGGTTAATTTGGGTACTGCAGTGTATATCAGTATTAACAGGTCCAAAAATAAGATTTTTTTTAAGTTCAGGACATTTTATTTTAGGGTGTGACTTAATTGTTTGCCTGAAAAATATTTTTTTTTGGGGGGGTGGCAAAAAACTTTAATAGTTATGGCTTTTTTTTTTACCCTATTAAGCTATGAAATAAAATAATTTTAACAGGTGTTACTTAGAGTGCTTCTATAGGTTCATAGGCTCATAGGTAGGTACTAGGCTATCTACCCAAGGGCATTTATAAGCCTAGCCATAATGTGTTGGCTTTCGCCTCCCTTTTAAATTAGCTTCCTGTGCCTCTGTCTAGCAGGGCCATTGAAGTGATCCCAGGGGTAAATTTATGATTTCCTATCCACTCATCAAGATTTCTCTTTAAGAGAGTCAGTGAGGGGCTCTGCCTAACATAAATTGGGATTCTGTTCCAGAGCAAAGTCTCTGGGACAGAAATCTGTCCCTCCAGCATGTCCTGTTTATTGTTGTGCTGAGGTTTAACTCGCTGGAGCATGTGGCTCTAAGAGATTTGGTTTTCTTGAGGTGGAGCATGTCCATTAATTCCAGGTTGGACATGGCCTTGTACGTCAGGCAGAGATCACCTCTGAGCAGGCGGTAAGCAACTGAGTAGAGCTGGAGTTTCTTTAGACAAGCTACATAGGGCAGCTGTTTGAGACCCACGATCCTCTTGGTGTGGTCTTTCTGGCTGTTGCAGGTGTCGAGTAAGGTACATTCCAAATGAGGCATTGTACTCTATTATGGGCCTAATGAGTGATGAGTAGAGGGGCACGATGGCCTCTCTTGATCTAGATGTGAACCCTTTCATGATTAGGTGGGCTACATAGAAGGATTTTCTAACCACCTTGGCAATGTGATTATCAAAGGAGAGGTTGCTATCTACCTGGGTCCCCAGATCCCTAATTACATCTTCCATACTTAGTGGATTACCACCTATATGATAATTCATGGGCACTTTGTTTTTCCCAAAGGGGAGGACTATGCACTTTTTGGCATTTAGCTTGAGGCCATGGTTCTGACACCAGGTATTTGTCTCCGTGAGACCCTTCTGGAGGATGTCTGTGTCAGCCGGAGAATCGATTATGGCCCCCAGATTGCAGTCATCAGCAAACTTGATCAGCCATAGTCCTCCCGTGCTTGCCTGTAACTGAGAAGTATATACTGAACAGGAAGTGTCCTAGGACTGAGCCCTGTGGGACACCACTTGTAACTGGTTTAGAGTCAGACATGGCACCCGCAATGCTGACCATGTGAGTTCTATCTGTGAGCCAGTTGGCAACCTATCTAGTGACATAGTGGTTAATGTTCAAGCTGGTGAGCTTATCTATGATGCCAGATTGGGGAATGGTGTCGAAGGCCTTAGCGAGGTCCAGGTAGACTGTGTGGACTACCTTTCCCTCATCTATGGCCTTTGTAACTGTTTCAAAAAAGTCAACTAGGTTTAGGAGGCAGGATCTGCCTTTAACAAAGCTGACTTGGGTAGGGTCCAGTCTCTGGAGGTTTCCAATGTCTTTGTTTATGAGTTCCATGATGATGCGCTCCATAGCTTTGCAGACCAGGCTAGTCAGGCTTCTAGGGCGATAGTTCCCAGGATCTGTTGTGGCACCACCTTTGTGGAGTGGGATAACTGTTACTGTATGCCATTCCTTAGGTACATAGTCTGTGGTAAGGCTAAGTTTGAACAGTGAATTTAGGTGAGGGTTTAGTTCATTTTGGAGCTCGTGTAAAGACGCAGCCTGGGATACCATCCAGTCCCATTGATGCTGTGTTTTTGGCTTTGGAGAGGGCTGTTTTCACCTGTGTGTCTGTGATGTCTGGGGCTCTACATTCTTCTGGGATGGACACAGGCCCTTTTGGGGGTGGGGGTGGTAAAGTTTGCACTGAACCTGTCGGCCAGGATGTTGCAATGTCAGTTGGTTCAGTGCATTTTTTGCCATTTTGTACTAACTCAGAGCAGATCTGAGAGTTGCCACCTAGGTTCTTGACATAGCTAAAGAAGGCTTTGTGACTATCTTTAGAGTCTTTGGCATTTTTTCTTTCAAAACTAGCCTTGGATGATTTTATGAGGGATCGTTGTTTCTTGCTAATACTGATCAGGGATGCCTTTCCCTTTTGGGGTTTTGCTCTATCAGGTAATAGTTTCCTCCTTCTGTTGTATAGCTTATTTATGGCCAGGGACCACCAGACTGGTTTTCTCTTTTTGGAGGAGTGAGTCTTGGTTTTACTTGGGATGGCTCAATCCATGCATTCCTGTAGGTGCTCATAGAATGCATTTGTAAAGGATTCTGCAGTTTGGGCAGCATTATCCTTTAGCAAGGGGGCTTTGAAACTTTCCACCTCGGTCTTGAGAAATGTGAAGTTTGCTCTTGAAAAGTTTTTCACAGTGGTTTCCTTGACTGGGGGTGAAATCGGGATGTGGATGTCCAGTGTGATTAGTTTATGGTCTGATCTTACCCGCGAGGGGTTTACCTCTGGTGTGGAACAGTGATCCCCCCAGTTGGTGATGATCAGGTCCAATATGTTATCACCTCTTGTGGGTGTGGTGACCAGTTGTTCCAGGGCATTTGAGTTTATAAATTCTAGGAAGCATTGGCCAAAGGAGATTGTACTTGAGTAGTTTTCCCAGTCAGTGTTTGGGTAGTTGAAATCACCCAGTATCATGGTGTTTGGTAGGATCTTCATATTTTCCAATGTTCTCAGGAATGTTGAGTGGTGGTCCTGAAACATGGTGGGTAATCTGTAGCAAGCTACGATCTGAAAAGCAGCTTTGCCCACTGTTAGTTGCACATGGATGGTCTCCGAGGCCTCGTGCTGTGCTACCAACCTGGAGGTTTGGGTATCCCTTATGAAGATGGATACACCCCCTCCTTTTGTATTTCAGTCTGAGTTCTGGGGCTGAAAGGTATGGTACAAGTTGTAGCCTGGTAGTGCTGGGGTGCTCTCTGGAGCCTTGAACCAGGTTTCTGTTACTGCACAGATATCAATTTTTTCCATGCTGAGGAGTGACTCAAGTGAGTGCATTTTGAGGTTTCAACTTCTGGCATTGAGTAGCATTACCCTCAGTTTTTGGTTACTTGTGTTGTTTATGGAGGTGGGTTTGTCTTTTGAGCCTTGCCTAAAAAAGGCACTATGGGGGTGGCAAGAGCCTTGGCCAGTATTTGGAAGCCTAAGGGTGACAGGTGCATTTCTTCTGCTCATATCCTGTGCTAATATACAAGCACTATCTGTTCATTTTTTCCAGAGCAAAAGGCTGCATACACATTCTTACTGTCAGGTATATGGCTAGTGTCACTGATGTCTCAGAAACAGTAATACCAAAAAGCATAAAACAGATACATTTGTCCAAAATTAACAGCACACATTTTTTCCTAAACCACATTTACTATTGCTCTCAGATAAAGTTATGCATATTGCGTGATATCTGTAATAGTTTAAGCATTCAATTACTAAAAATTTAAATTTTAAAGAAGACAAACTTGCACTCTATGTTTTTCAGTTCATTATCCCAGTATATTAAATGCTTTTTGCTTATGCTCTTATAATGTTCCTTAGTAGAGGTTTGTTTTAGAAGACATGTTAAAACATTCATTAATGGCTCAGTGTCTGAAGATGGCAGGACAGGGGTGAGTGGAAGTGAGCAGCTTATACCAGCTCACACATCCTGGGTGGATGGATATGGTGACTTGGCTATTTGTTCCCACAAAAAAGATACCTGAACTTTCATAATAGCTGTCAGACTGAGGATATGGGATTGACAATGCCAAGTTGGGAATAATAGCCCTCATGTAGAATAAATATGTGGGAACATGCACAAACATTTGAGAGAGTATAGGATATCCCTTTAGTGACACAGGTTGCACACATCAGCCATCAGGGATAGGGTTAAAGTCCTCAAAAAGAAAATTATAGTGGCCATTTGTATGATGGCGTATGAGATCAGCTGTAACCCAAGGGTGAAGGAGGACTCATCCGTTTTGAAACCTGATGAGCAGCAGACAGTGGAGAGAAAAAATAAATAAACAAACAAAACACATCTAGTAAATACTTCATTCTCCACCTATTTCAAAATGCAGTAATCCAATTTCAGTTTTAGCTATTAGACTTTTCCCATTTCTGCTACACTGTATTTTCTAGTACTACTTGCAGGAGTCCTTTTTCTTCACCCGTAATCCTTATTACGGAAATATTTATTGTTTCACTCTTCCACAACAAATCCCATATCATGCTTTATTTCCCCTGGACATTTATTTCTTTTTCCTCGTTTTCATTATTTGTACATCATAGGACTGTAATGTAGCTTCCACGGGGCACAGATGCAATTAGTATTTTTCCCCATATGCCTCACTATAGCTTTGAACTATGCATTCAGATATAATACTAAGCACGCTGAGGTAAGATATTATCTATTTATCATGGAGTTATCATTTTTAGTTCCTTTGGCTAATGCTATAGCTTAGTAATGTTCACATATGCTCTCTTTGGATTGTACTTTTATTCTCTTAAGGAGTTACTGTTTAGAAAAAAGTGTATGCATTAATTTCACTGCAGCTGAGAATTCTGGGGCACATATTCTCTATGTGTAAGCCACATACTAAAGCAGGTGAACAATGTATGCATGCAAACTACATATTCAGAAACATGAACATGCCTGTACACTGGTAGATTATACGAGATTTTTGACATTCTGCACAGCTATATATGCACAACGTAAAGCATTAGCTGGTTAACTGAAGCTGTCTGCTCTTGTGATATTGAATAACCTTTGTTTCTGCATTTAGTAAAAATCTCCTGAGGCTTTCATGAGTTCAGTCTTCAGTTAGAAAACCTAAACTGTCATAATGACAACATCAAAATTTGAGAACAACATAATTTTTCGGACGACTGCTCTTTGCAATCAGAATATTCATGTTGGCATTATTTTTGTGAAATTCAGATAATCCTGCATATGTAAAATAGGCATGAAAAGACCTTGGACTGGTCAAACTGTGTCCTGACCTGTCAAGGTGCATTGATCATCCGACATGCTGATGCTTATATATGACATAAATGGACACAGCCGGAAGGAAATCTATAATTTTTATCTGTCTTTTTCAGCTGTCATGTCATTCTTACGGTGTGTTATATGGGGATGGATGAATTGAATAATCTGCAACACAGCCACAGTTTGTGTTTAGTTTACCTCCAAGAGTGCAGAACTTGCATACCTGCTGATTTGAGCCGCTGATGCCATTAACCAGTTTTCTCATCCTTCATATCTATAAACTGTAAGTAATGCGAAGAACAACAGGATGAGAATTAGTCACTGCTTCAGAGAGCACCTACTTTCTGTGTTGACCTGCTGTTTACCCAAGAGGAATAAAATCAAACTGAAAGGACGGTATCCTCCAGTGATACTTATAAGTGCACCGCATTAAAGGCTGAGCTCAGTGGGCATGTTGATGATAAGTCAATCATCAGGACAGTAAAGCAGTAAATCATGAATCCTCACGCATCTTCTGTCTTTCTCTCTTTCTCAGGCCACAGGTACTCACTACTGCAAAAAGGCCAAGAAAAACAATCAATCTCTGGCTACAGGCCATGAAGTTCCCCTATTTCCATTCTATTATCAAAGGCTCGGTTTCTCAGTCATCAAGAATTTCTGGATCTCGGAGATTCAGACAAAATTATTGTGGAGTCACTTTGTCAGAAGAAGGTTAGCTGTGCAGAGTTACACCTGATTCAATGTAACAGTATTTCCTCTATCCTTAAGAAATCTCTTTGCATATAATTATTGTGACTTCCTGTTGTATATCTGGCATATTTCATTCCTAGTGCCTTCCCTACATTTAAACCTTAATAAACATACACTAGGATAAAATACATTTGCAACTTTTACTACTTTATCACAAAGGCTAACATTATCCAGTTTCTCTTACATCATTATTTCATAATTACTATTAAACTAATTGCCAAAAGCTATTAATAGTGTTCAAATAAATGTGCATGTTACATTCAAAATGATATTCAAAACATTAGATACTTCCATTGTAAAGAAAGTGCATGTGTTTTAATGTCTGTATGTATGGGGTAGGGGGAGGGGTGTTGCATTTTGCTGCAGTTAATAATGACTAGTGTAAGGGTTTGCATTACAGATTTTACTGAAGGGAAAGCACATTAAATTGCTATTCGTTCCAGTATTGTGCCATCCTCCTGAAATTTTACTCACCTAAACTACTGAGATATGACCTTAAAAAGTAAAATTCAATCTTGTCCATCCTATCTGTTAAGGTTTGTTCAGATGTCTTGGTCAAATCTGTGTATCGTACCAGCATAATTAGGTAGAACTTAGATCTAAAGTGGGTTTGTTCCAGTGCATTCTGACAGTTGAAACAATTTCCCTATGCTCTAGAGTGAGTCCAGTCACAGGATTTTAGATGTATACCTCCCCAGTGGACATCACTATTATCTGTGCATTAAATGGTTCTGCTTCATTGGGAGCCAATCATATATTCATCTGTGTACCTAAATGTTCTTGTATGAGTTGTTGTCATTAATTCTTAGGTAACAAACAGAAAGCATTCAAAATGTCAGCAACTTCTGGATCTAAGAGTGCTTCTCTAAAGAGTAGTTGGTCCACTTGGTCACTCCTGAAACTGATTACGATAAACTGGTGTCACTCTTCCCAAAAATTAATGGAAGACTCAAGAGTGGCATCACATTTAGAATTCATGATGAAAGTTAGACAGACTGAAAAAAAAGCAAATAGTGGAACTAAAGTTGTTGAAACATCAGGAGCACCGGCCATCCACATGGAAATGTGTTGAAGGAAGCTGCAGCCCTAAAAGCTAGGAAGTAACTGAGCTTTTTGTATCTATAAAGGTATCATTAAAACAGATTCTGGCTGAAATTCAAGAGGTCATTACTAATCCACTTTTATATAAAAATCATATAAAAGGGTTTTGTATTTTAATTGTTTTTTTTGTTTTGTTTTTTTGTTTGTTTGTTTTTTGAATATTGCAAAAGTGAACTACTTTGAACTCTTGCTTTTCCAAGAAGCAAACCCTGGCACAATCCTTCTATGGTGGCTTTACAACCACACCCCTTCTCTCTGTCTCTCTCCCTCTCTCTCTCTGTCTCCTCCTCACTACTCAGGTTATGTAATAACTTCAGTATTTAACTGAAAGCATATTATGTTAATGTTCTCCCCAGGCCTCTACTGAAAATGGGATATTATCTCAGTCAGACTTTCCTGGTAAACAAATGTCAAACAAATAAAAGTAAAATAACTCTACAACAGAAGGAGGAAACTTATGTGGAATAAGGTGAAGTCCCAAGACTGGAAAAACTCCCTTATCAGCCTCAACAAAAAGTTGAAATCCTTCATCAAATCCTCTAAAGCTAGCTATGAAAACAGAATTGCAGCAGATAGTAAAGACAACCACAAGGGCTTCTATAGGTATGTAAAGAATCTCCACAGCAATACCCAGATCTGCTCTGAGCTACTGCACAATGGCACCAACTATACTGACCCATCAGATATTGCCAATATACCTGCCAACAGATTCAGTGCCAACTTTACCCCCCTCTCTCTCCCAGCAAAGGACCAATCACAATACCAGTAGATTGCCAGGCACCCAGTATTACTGCTGCACAGGTTAAAACAGCACTGCCCAAGGCCAAGAATACAGCTTCTATGGGACCTGACAATATCCCTGGCTGTATTCTACATGAACTACAGAGTGAACTGGCACCTCACCTGTGTGCCCTGTTCAATCACAGCCTCACCTCATGATTTGTCCCTACCGAATGGTGCACTGCTACAGTCATCCCTCTCGACAAAGGAGGAGCGACTACAGACCCTGAGAACTACTGCCCCATTAGCCTGACGAGTCTGATATGCAAAGCTATGGAACGCATCATCATTTATTTATTTATTATTATTTATTTATTTATTTATATTTGTTGACCGGGAGTATCCAACTGGACGTAGATCCATTTTCAGCAGAGGCCGGGGAGAAGAGCTCCACAGTTAAAATAAACAGACAGTAGTTACATTGGATTACATAGCGATTAACAATTTGATTAACATAGCAATTAATTACAAACATATTTACAGATGAAGAACGTAGTACATCAGTAGACAACTAGAATCTTTATCTGCGAAGTACATAACAGACATTAACAAATGATACAATAAGAAGTTCCTGCTGTATAATAAGTACAAGGCTTATGAGCATCTGAGCTTGCTATAATCAAGGTAGTTAATGGGGTGGAAAGAAAGGTAGTGGTCGGATGGGGTGGGTGATATTAGAGTGGGAGTTGCAAGGGCATAGCCAGCATGTTTTTAGGTGCACTTTTAGTAAAGTTTTGAAGTGGGTGCATGATGCTATGGAGGTAATTGTGGGTGGGAGGGAGTTCCATAATTTGGCTATGGCACAAGAGAATAGTTCTTCACCAGCAGAGTTATTGGCTTTAGTGACCTGCAAGTGATTTTTGTTGCTGGATCTTAGTGGTCTGGTGGTGCGATAGGGTTGGAGTAGATTCTGGAAGGATGGGACATTTAGTGGATGGTTTACTAGTTTGTGGGCGAGTGAGAGTTGATACCATTGAAGGAGGTGAGGGAGTTCAAGCCAGCCCAGTTCAGCAAGTGAGAGACAGTGGTGACTATGGCAGGATGCCCCTGTGGTGAATTTGGCGATTTTGTTGTAGCAGGTCTCTAGCTTGTTTAGATCACATTGCCTTTGATTGGTATATATTGGAGAGGTTCATGTGGCATTAAATGTGAACGAAACGCGTAAAAAGGTTTTTTCTTGGCTAATTATTCCTTCATTACCGTGTGGCTTGGCTGTTTTTACTTGGTTACTGCTGGTCTGTTTGTGTCACAAATATATTGGAGAGGCATAAAGTAGGGTGGAGATAAGGTGGGAATTTGCTATTGAAATCTTTGCTGCTTTGATGAGAAGTTGCTTATTTCTGTATAACGCTCCTAGTTTTTTGTGGACTTTTTTTATGGTCATGGATATGTGAATTTTACTTTATAGTCTATTTCCACTCTTAGCAATTTGGTGTGCTCAGTTGGGTATATAGTGATGTTGTCTTTTGCTGTAATGTTAAAGTGAGAGTTCTTTTGAGTATGTTTGGTGATTTGGAAGATGAGTAGTTTAGTTTTGTTTGGGCTGAGTATTAATTGGGCATCGGATAACCAAGTTTTAACAGAGGAAAAGGTTTCCTGTGTGTCTATTTGCAGCTTGGGTAGGGACTGGGCTGAGCAGATGATGGTTGAGTCATCTGCGTATTGTATGAGTGTGCCATGTTTGGTGGCAGAGGCTAGATTATTGGTGAAAACAGAGAAGAGTAGGGGTCCAGGGATAGATCCTTGGGGAACCCCTATGGAGACAGGTAGTTGGGGAGATATGTCATTCTGCCATACAATGGATTGTTGGAGGTCAGACAGGTAACTCTGAAACCTGTTGGTGACTGATTGAGAGAAGGATAGGTTATTGAGGACAGAGATGAGTTGTTTGTGTAGGGCCATGTCAAATGCTTTAGATAGGTCTAGGAAAGTAGCAGAGGAGTGATAGCCATTGTTTTTATGCTGAAGGATAGTGTTAGCAAAGGAGAGTAAGGCAGTGGTGGTGCTATAGTTTGGTCAGAAATCATGCTGAGTATTGGAAAGGAAGTTGTTAGTAAGAAGGTATTCTGAGACCTGAGTGTATGCATCTCTCTAGTATTTTGGAGAGTGGAGAGAGAATAGCTATGGGGCGGTAACTGGTTAGTTCTGTGGAGGGGCCGCCTTTGTGGAGGGGAATTATATGTGATACTTTCCACAGTGTGGGAACGTAACTTTCTGACAGAGATCGGTTAATCAAGATGGATACTGGGTAGGCCAGAGCATCAGCTGCGATTTGTAGGTATTCACTTGGGAGGTTGTCTGCTGCTAATTTGGTGGGCTTAAGTTTGGTTAAGAGTTTTTTTATGCTGGAGGTAGGTACAGGAGAAAAAGAGAAGGTAGTGGGGAGATTACTAGTTGAAGGTGTGGGTTGGAGGGGAAGGGGGTTGTGTTGTTTAGCTAGTGATAGTATGGTTTGTGTGAAGTGTGTGTGTTGAAAGAGGTAGCAATATTTTCGGAGGAGTGAGTGATGTTAGGAGGAGGGGTACTGACGTTATCTGGGTGGAGGATGGAGTTTATGGAGGACCAGAATTATTTGGGGCTGTGTTGGAATGAGTCTAGGGCAGACTGATAGTATTGGAATTTGTCCTGTTTCATTAGCTTTTTGACTCTATTGCGTAGTTCTAGGAATTTCTGTCTAGTTGAGGGGGTTTTGGTTTTGTGCCAGTGCTCCCAGGCTTTATCTCTGTTTTTCATTTCTGACTTATTGGTTTTCTGTAGCCATGGGAAGGGTTTTGCTTTGTTTCTGGAAAGTCTTATGGTGGCATGGTAATTAAGGATGCTCAGGAAGGTAGTATTAAAAAATTCAACTGTGTCATCAAGACTGAGGTACTTTAGAGGATGCCAGTTACATTCTTTGAGGGATGAGATGAATGTGAGTGGTTTAAAGTTTAGTTTTTTACGTATTTGATGGTAGATGACAGGTTTAGCCTGGTATAGGTATTTTCTGAGTAGGAATGTTGGGTAGTGATCACTGAGGTTATCTGATAAGCAGCCTGTTATATATGACTGGGGGCTCTTACTGACTAGTATTCAGTCCAGGGTAGTGGGCTTGCTGGAATTTTTATTTATCCTGGTTGGCGACTGGACTAGTTGGATGAAGCCATGAAGGTTTACATGATGGGTTGGATGGTTGCCAGAACAGGATTGCCAGTCAATATTGAAATCACCTAAAATTATAGTTTCTTGGGGGAGATGGTGGGTAGACCAGCTGAGGAGGTTTTCTAGTGGAGGGATGTTTTGGCCAGGTGGGAAGTAGCGTCCAATTATGTTAATGGTTTTGTTTTGGTTTATTTTGAGGTTGGTATATACTATTTCTTCATTGCCTATTTGTGAAGCTGATGACTTTAAGATCTGGATGTTTAGATGCTATTTAAATATTATAGCTACACCGCCTCCTTTCTTGTTTAGCCGGTCTACTCTTAGTATTCCATAACTGGTAGGGAGTATTTGCTCACTGGTAATGTGAGGTTTTAGCCAGGATTCTGTCAGGATGACTATATCTGGGGAGTACAAGTCTATGGTGGCATGGAATTCATGGACTTTGTTGGATATACTTCTAATATTTAGGCTTAGTAGACAGAAGTCACCTGGCTTTCTATTGGCTGTGATATGGGAGAAGTTGTGGTTTCTAGTCTGATTATCATTGGATTATCATGGACGTAATAAACAAGGATATAGGGAATCTCCAAACTCTGGATCCCACACAGTTTGGTTTTGTGAAGGGTAGATCAAGCCTGCTCAACCTGGTCAACTTCTTTGAGTCAGTCACCAGAGCTGTTGATGAAGGCAAGGTGGTTCATACAGCCTACCTTGAACTGGACAATGCCTTTGATACTATTCCCCACTCAGGAATCATAGAAAAACTCACTAAGCTAGGCATCAACCCCTTATATCAATAGGTGGGTTGCAAACTGACTCACAGATAGAACCCACAGTGTGAAAGTAGCTGACTCCAAGTTAGGCTGCTGACCAGGCACGAGTGGAGTCCCACGGGGTTTGGTGCTGGGTCCTCTCCTATTTGGTATCTACTTCTCTGAAGTCCAGGCCAACACAAAGTGACTCTGGCTGACAAAGCTCACAGACGATTGCAAGTTGGGAGCTTTTATTAACTCCCCAAGTGATGTTAACATCCTACAGAAAGGCCTCATTGAGTCCAATGGCTGGTGTCAGAACCATGGCCTTAAGCTCAATGCCAAAAAATGTGTCATCATCCCCTTAGGGAAAAAAACATTTCCCATGAATTACCTAATCAATAGTAGCCCACTGAACACAGAAGGCATTATAAGAGATCTGGGAACACAGGTTGACAGCAACCTCTCTTTTGACCACACAATTGCCACTGTGGTCAGACAGTCTTTCTATGTGGCACATCTCATTACAAACGGTTTTGCATCCAGGAAGAAAGAGGTCATTGTCTCCCTCTACTCTTCCCTCATTAGGCCAGTCATCGAGTACAATGTCCCATTTGGCATGTACCTCACTAGACACCTGCAACAACTGGAGAGGCCACAAAAGTCACTCACAAAGAGGATCCTAGGCCTTAAACACTTGTCCTATGTGGACAGACTAAAAAAAACTCCAACTATTCTCTGTCTCATATCATCTACTTATAGGTGATCTCTGCTTGACACAGCTCTGTTAGAAATGCTACATCTAAAGAAATCCCAATCCCTCCACACCACATGCTCCAGAGGCCTCAACCTCATTACCACAATCAACAGATCATGCTGGAGGGACAGGCTCATAACCCAGAGATTGCCCATGCCTTGGAATAGACTTCCCATACATGTCAAGCAGAGCACTTCTCTGGCCCTCTTCAAGAGAAATCTTGGTGAGTGGATGGGAAATAGAAAAGTCACCCCAGGTATCACTCCAGTGGCTCTACTTGACAGAGGCACTGGGAACTAAGGTTGAGTGGCACAACGCCAGGGTAATCCTATGGGCTAGGCTTGTAAAGTCTCCAGGGCCATTAGCCTAGTACACACCTATGAACCAATGAAAAGAAAATTGTATATATATATATATATATATATATATATATATATATATATATATATATATATATATATATATATTAGGATGCTCTCCTGTGAGGAAAGAGGCAAACAAAAAGCTTTACAAAGCTGCCTTTCGCAATTTTGAAAGAAAAATGCTTACATCTAGCAGGCATATAAAACTGACTAAGAAATCAGCGAGACAAGAAGTGATCATTGACATACATGGAGGTCTTACAGCAGTAGAATAAAGCAATGAAGGAGTAGTGTCTTAATCTGAAAGGCAAGCAGGAAACGCGGAAGGATAGACACACTGAATGAGAAGACAGGTACCCAAGCAAAGTCACTGGCGTAACTTGGGTCTTAGAGAAAGAAGATATGGCAGTCTTTGCTGGTTTTATGACGGCAGGTATTTCCCTCATAAACACAAGAAACATGGTTTGATTCTCACCCATAGGCACTGTCATATTAGGCAGTCTGAAGAATGATTGCCTAGTATTTACCCATGAAACTACCTATGAACATATGTTGACAGCATACACAGGCTTACAGGTAATTAAAACTGAAAGATCCCATGTAATATTTCTCCAGGGGTTAATGGCTGTAGCAGGGAAGTTAATAAAATGTTGTTAAATTAGGAGACTTTAGCACTAAAGGGAAAAATCCTATCTTTGTTCTGAATGAAGGCTTGTCAAAATATAAGCAATATAGAAGAAAAAAATAGTTTTGTTTGAAAAGGATTTTTATACAGACACATTGAGCACAAAATGTGAGCTAGGATTTTGGCAACAAAGCCTGAGTTTTGGCTAAGGAAGTTAATGTTCACAATGTTATGCCTAGCCTTTTTGCAATTTTTTTTCATGCAAGGGACTAAAATATCTATGGACCCACAAGAAGTGATAAGCTATATACTAGAGCATGAATTTAAAGAGGTGAATGGTGACCTCTGCCTGATTCTGATGAGCTGAATGGTAGTTCAGCTGAGTGGGATATTGGAACTCGGGTGGAACAGGAGTCACACAATAAAAAACTGCAGAGATTGTTGGTTTACCAAGAACAGTTTCCATATATAAATACAGAATGCAACAAAATGAAATATACTTTTTGCAGTAGAGCTTGTGGATATAATATTGAATAAAAATTGATTTGTTTTGTAAGCTATAAGTACCGTGTAAGTTATATGTGATAAGCATCAGTATTATTTTGCATTTTCACCTGTACAGCTCATGGTTTGAAGAATGTGCCGGTAGTAACAGTATGCAATGTTTAATGGCGGGGAATAGGGGACAGAAAATGTGAATTAAAAATTGTGGAGTAGTCTTCATACTGATTGGTAATGTCGTATTACCTTGCACGCGGTCAATATGTGCAACTGGTTGGGATGTGAAGGCAATCTAACCAAATCAAAGAGAAACATACTAATGTATATCTTGTTTGATTGTGTGGATGTGCCTCACTAATTGTCAGTGGGAAAGAATGAAATTACTGAATGGCTGTTTAAATGCAACATAACTAAATTGTTTTAGGATAAGAAGGGTCTCTGGTGAGGCCTGCAGTAAAACAAATGGAGTGATAACTATTGACTATGTATGATTTCCAATTTGAGGACTATTCTGAAATGAATGTAAGAATTACCTGCTGGTGAAATTTAATTATATGATAAAAAGACACTAGAGGGGAAGTAGAGGAGGTCAGCCTTGGACTAAAGTTAAGCTGTAAGAATGCACACCTTATTCATATATGCTAAACCTAGCCCTAACCCTAAACATTACATAAGTTCATAGGTAAGTACTAGGCTAGCTGTCTTTGCGGACCATTTTTAGTTTAGCCAATTTCCAATTTTTGCTCAAAATAACCTATCCTATTCGGTTATAGATTAGCCTTCCCCATCCCATGATCGATCATTATATATTACCCCAATTATAATAACTATGATCATTCCACAGATAATTTGAGGGGACCTATGCATTGGATAAAGCATTTAGGAGATGCCTCTCTCCATTAGTAGTATTGCAGTCCTGGGATATATTTTCTGTTTCCTATCCATGGATTTAAGTTACACTTGAAAATGGACAGGGATGTATTTTGCTTTATGTGGATGTGGGGTCTGTTCTACAGCAGTGGTATCCTCTGCAAGATAAACCTCTCCCTCCAAACTACTCTGATTATGTTGATTTTGCAGAACAGGTTTAGATCATTAGACTGAGTATTTTTGATGCCATTTGATTTGCTGATGTGTGGTAAATCCATCAGTAATAAGTTGGAGGAAGCCTTGTATGCCAGACACAGGTCACATCTTAGCAGTCAATAGGATACCAAGTGTGGCGATAAAGCTTTGAGTCAATCCATGTAGGACATGTTGTTTAGGCCTTGTACCATTTTAGTAAGGTATCTCTATGTCCATTCCAGTTATTACATGTGACTGCTCCTATCTTGCAGTCATCTGCAAACTTAGCGCTCTTTGGAAATGGCTTTTACTTCAGAAAAATACATGAGAGGTCCTAGCACAGAACTCTGGGAGATTCCACTGGTGTCTGGTCTCTTTGTGGAGGTAACTTCATGTATTTTGATTATCTGCATCCTGTCTGTGAGCCAGTTGGCAATCCAGCCAACATTAGTAAAAATGCTTCCCTAACACTACCACTAGCATGACGACACATGTTTTCGGTTTTGTAGTTGGGATGTATAATATAGAGTATTTTTAACCAGACAGAGTTTTTAGATATTTTGTGATTTAATATTGAGTTTTCGGTGTTTTGTGGTTCCCACGACTTTTTTTTAATATTTTGAGGTTTGATATTTTGCATTTTAGAGCTGTTCAAATTCCCAGAAAGGTAATATGTGCAGTTTATACTAGCATCATGGGTTTGACTGAAATTTTTACAGTATATCAAATTGGACTCCCTACTCATGTCTACTCTTCAGAGAAATACAGGTCATATACTAGATCATTTTTCAAGGTATACATGTTTGTATGCATCCAATAGTGAATTCTGATCTTACGCCCAGAATGTCAGTTGTCATTTCATTTAGAACAGTAATGGAAGTTCTCAGTCTATTACTTCAAATTTGAGAATTTTTGTAAAATGGATTAAGCTATTAAAGATAGAGACAATAACTGAATTTAGTATGGAGGGGTAGTCACCACTATAATGTTGTTAAAATATAAAACAAGAAGCTGCAAAAGGAGTGAAAAAATGAACTAGGGACTTTACAAGGAAAATGACAAAGACTTGAAGGTTTTCAGGAATAAGCTTAAGCTTATTCCAAAGTAATTTAATAGTACACTATGAAATGAAAGGGATTAAGTAGGAAATAGATGATATCTTAGATCAGAAGTATGACTTCCAAGTAGAGGCAGGGCTGGTATAATGGTTACGGTGTTTACCTCACAGACAAAAAGGGAAATTGGCTAGGCTTAAAATGGCCAACGAGGGCAGCTATGAACCTATGAAAATGCCTATAAATATCAAATACCATAACAGAGTAAGTGTGACAGCAAAAATTGCAGATGTGTGACTCTGGACTTAGAACTGTTTAATTAGAAATCTGGTAAAGATAGCAGGCAAGTTTAGAAATTATTATGAAGCTTTATACACTGCCAAAACTAATGATAGATCAGACAAATCATTCCATGACTCCTTTAAGTACTGAGGAAATTTAATAAATGATGAACGGACATGCTCTGGGTAAAATCATACAGGGTGATAGCGTACTAATAGAAATTTAGAGACAACAAAAATGTTTACTTTTATCATTTATTTTGTTTCTAATTAGTAAACCATGTGGGTGCACATATCAAAGGGCCTTTTTCAGTCACAACCCAGGTAAATGGTATATTAGCCATACAGGAGACAATAACATATGTACAAGAAAGAGTAGAAGATAAACTTAACATGTATACCACATAAACATGACTTACATTCAGAACATGTTAACTTAATGAATATGGTAATTAAATTCAAGGTTAAGAAGAAACATCTAACAAGGGTAAAGTTTGAAACACTACAGAAGATAGCTAACACTAAATGTGTAAAATGCTATTTTGTAGTAAGGAAGTAAGAGTTTAAAGAGTTGATGGAAGAATGGAAGCAAGGTAGATGGTGAAGGTTAGGGCATTGTGGCAGGGTGAATCTATGTAAAGAGTTGGGGGGAAGGGATATAGACACAGAATACTTGTTAGGACAACTGAGGAAGGAAGGAAGGAGTAAAGGAAGTAGGGAGGAATGTCCCACAAAGGAGAAGGATAATAGCATTCATCCAGCAGATCATGACTTATATGTTGTTTATAATTGTATCTTGGTGATATTGGAAAAACAATGGACACTTAAGGGTTAACATGTAGTAAGGTGTACTGGGGTGTGGGTGGGGGCTTAGACAGTGCCTCATTTGTGTTAACAACCATAGCTGTATTACAACTGTTATATATATTTTGTTTCCCAAAAGCCTTGTAGTCTATTTCACTTCTAATCTGTTTTGAGAGACTCTTCCAGTTTGTTGGGATCAGATTCATCCAGCTTTTTTTGCTGGTTATTGCCTTTTTAAATCAGGGCCTGTCCATATCTGCAAAGTAGCTTAGATCATATTTAGAGGGTTTTAATGTAATTGTTAATACAGGCTAGGGATGATCTGCTACTGACTGAAAGATAAGTTTCAGGGAATGTAGGGCACTGAGACAACTGAGAATTATGCCAGTGGCTAAAATTAATTTAATGATTAAAGATTAAGTGAAGTGCCTGGAAATTACCATAGAGGATCATAGATATGATGTTCACCAGCTGATTCTTTTTGTCCATGGTTTGATTCATTCTGCATCTATTTCCCACTGTCTGACTCTGAGCAAGTCCCTTAGCCAAACAGCTGTCTAAGGTAGGCCCTGAAAAATGACACTTGAGTCCAGTGAGCTTACTTGGATAAAGTAAATAAATAAGAGCAAAACTGATAACACCAAGAAGAGTAGTTCCAGAACCGCAAAGTGAAGACAATAGTTCGTAAAAAAGGTAAGTCCTTTATTAGTTGCCAAGTGGTAAAAATCCAAAGACAGTTGGTACAAAGCAGCAAAATCAGACCAAATGGTAAAATCCAAAGTCAGTAGGTACAGAACAGCAAAATCAGACAAGTGCTTTCGCTTGGAGAATGCCAAGCTTTTTCAAGTCAAAAACAGTTGCCTGCAGTGAGGCAACTGTTTAAATGAGAATGTTAATTAGTCACATGTTTGGTTAGAGCTGAATTGCATTAAGAAACAATTGAGACTGTTTTGAGCAAAAGAACAGCCAAATAATAAAATGAAACATTAAAATGTGCATAGGTTAAATTGACATTGCATTGTTTATACATGACTGGTAAACCAAGTGAGTGTTATGATATAATTAAAAACTTTGTTTGTCCAAAAGGTTTGGATAGAAATACAAATACAAATACAAGTGGAAGTTTAAAGAAAGCTGTGTGTGATCCAAGTGAGTTTGAAGTCAGCAGTCCTGTGTAATATGAGAATCAGTGTAGTACTGTTATGTTAGCCTTAAAATAGATGTTATGATGCATATGAATTTGCACTACTTGGTGACTTGGGGCAAGTGTGTTCAATGGGCAAAGAAACAGTGTTGAAAAATAGTGAAAATAGGATGAGACATGCTATAATCTAGCCCTTCTGAGCTTCAGAACCGAGCCTATACTAAGTGTGCCATTTAACCCCGGGGGCCCGCCTGCATCTAACTTGAGTTGCCAGACAAGCTCCCTGTATTCCAAGGTCGATTCCCAGTCCCTCCTCTAATGTTAGGGTTCACTTGTTCAAGGATCATGAAAGACAACTTGTAGTTGGGACATGTAAGTGAGTGTTTGAAAAAGCGTTGCTTTCCTTTTTCTTTTCAATGTCGTAAGTGTGTTCGTGATAGCCTTTTCCTGAATTCCCTCTCTGTTTTGCCCACATAAAAGGCACCACAGGTGGTGCAGAGCCCGATATAAACAACCCCTTTGTTCCACATGAAAAGTGACAGGGGATCTGATATAGGTGTGTCTGGATGCAAGGTAGATGTGGGATTTGTTTGCAATGAGAGGACATTGCTTGCAGGCACCACATTTGAAGGTGCCCTTGTTGTTGTGAGAGTTGTGAGTAGTTGCAATGGGTTTTCTCTCGAAGATGTCTTTGAGGTTTTGCCCCCTCTTCCTCACAAAATTAGGTTTGTCCGGAATGATACTCCTGAAGTCGTCATTGCCAGCCAGTACAAACCAGTATTTGGATACAATAGTTTCAATTTGTTCAGAGTTGTCGGAGAAAGTGTAAATGAAATTGCCATCCATTTCTTTGCTCTGTTGTAACATGAGGTTGGGGATCTGCACTTGCATGCGTCCAAGCAGTGGGGGGTATAAGGAATCCCTTTGGCAAAGATTTCATCTTTTAGTGAGTTGAGCAAGTTCTCAGGATAGCCTCTTTGGGTGAACATGTCATGTAGATTGTGAGTCTCTTCTAGAAAATCGGAGAGTTTACTGCACATTCTGGATGCTCTTATAAGTTGGCCCTTGACTATGCCCTTCTTTTGATGAAAGGGTGTTGACTCTCATAGTGTAATAGACAGTTCGAAAAAGTGGGTTTCCTGTAAACCTTGGAGTGTAGTTCCAAGGATTGGGCATCCCTGTAAATGGTAGCGTCAAGATAGTGCAGATGTTCATGACTGATGTTGTGTGTGAAAGTCAGAAACTCTGTGGTACTGTTGATGTATTCCAAAAAACTCGACAGTTGGAGTTCAGTACCTTTCCAAATGAGGCAGATGTCGCCAAGCTATCTGAAATAGAAGGAGACAAACTCCCCCCTAGTTGTGCCAAAATGTAGTCCTGTTCCCATCTGTGCAAAACCACATTGGCATAGTTGGTGGCACAGGAGGCCCCCATTGCTACTCCTTTTTCCTGTTTGAAAAGTTCCCCATTAAAACAAATGTAGTTGTTGTTTAAGACTGTGCTCATCATGTCAATAATTAGATTGATGAAGTTGTTACCCAAATTCGTTTCTTTGGTGAAAAGTCACTAAACCAGTCTAGTCCTGTAGAGTGAGGAATACTGGAAAAAGGTCTTTGATGTCAATGGTGACCAGAAAGGAGGAGGGGGGCAGTTGGACACAGGAAAAGTTTCAGAAATTCCCATGAATCTTTGCACACGTATGTGAGGGCATGGGTATGTTGTTTTGTGATGTGGTCAATGAACTTGGCAATAGGCTCAGTCACACCCCCGCACCGAGACAATGGGTCTGAAGGTCAACGGACTGGTGCCCTTGTGGGTCTTTGGGATTCAAGATAACTGGTACAATTGGTTTGTTGACAAGTAGAAAATTGTAGAGTTTTTCATTAATGGATCCCTGTAGCAAACTGTCATACAAAGAGGATTTAATTTTTGCAAGTGCGATGTTGTATTCATTTCGGACGTGAGGCAGTATTGGGTGTCATCATGCAGTACATGGTGCATGCTAGCCTCATAAGCAGACTCGTACATGAGAACCACACCACCACCTTTATCAGGTTTCATGATTCTAATATGCTCTTCAAACAACTTGTTAATGTATTCAAAGTCTTGTGTTCAGGTTGGTTGAGTGTGGTCTGGGGGTTGTCGTACATGTTACGCAAGTCCTGTTCAATTAATTCCTCGTGATAGCTTAAGAAGTGGGTGGGTGGGGGATTGAAGGTACTCTTCCTACACAGTCCTGTGGGTTGCCAAGTTTGTCCTTTGAAAAATGTTTGAGGTTGAGTCCTCTGGTGAATAACTTGAGATCAACTAGTAACTGAGCCAAATTTGCTCTGTTAGTGGGGACGAAATGGAGTCCTTTGGTAAAAGATTAAAGGCTGTGTCATTAACCACCATGTCTGTGTAATTAAAAATAGTAAAGTCATTCTTGGTATAAATAGTGCAATTGGCATGCTTGGTTGTAGTGGTATTGGAGCAAGGCAGGATAGAGTGGTCTGCAGGTTCAGTACAGGGGGAGGTGTCTTTGGGGGTTTGCCACATCTTGGGTGTGGGTGCCTAGAGTTATTTGTTGGTCCACCTCCATCCAGTCCTCTGTGGTTTTGGTCCCCAGGCCCCGGCCCTCCCGGTGCATGGGAAAATCCTGCTCACGTTGTCTCTTGTCTTTTTCAGCCAAACGCTCACTTCTCCGTGGGACGTGGTGTGTGTCTGGCTGAAAAACTTCATCCCGCCATTACCAGGAATGCTAGTTGATCTAATGGTTTTGGAAAATTTATTGTGACAGGGGTAAGCTATGTCATTCCTATATTCATCTAAGTCTCTATCGAGCTTTCTAATTTTCCGATTCATGACCTTATTACAAAATAATCTACATCATCGAACACCTTGTCATATTCATGTTTGACCATGGAGAAATGATTGTCAGAAATAACCAATTGGTGCAAAGCATTCAACTCAGTGTTTAAAATATTGGCTTTACTCGTATTCTGAGCTCATTAACTTCATTATTTCGATCCCTGCATTATCAAATATGTCACACATCTGTCTATATTGTACAGTGCCATGCTTAACATAATTAGGAAATTTGAAAACCGTAGTCCCTTTGGGATACGTTTAACATTGATACACTCATATAAATAGTCTATTTCCATTTGATTGCTTCTCAGGCTATACAGTTTGTTTTAAAATCATCAAAGTCACCTTCAATAGAGGTGGAGTTAATTGAACGAACAGTACCTTTCTGGAAAATAAAGGGTTTGTTAGCCCAGTCAGCAAAATTGAAATCCTTTGGTTTGTCCTTCCCTCGCTTGGTTCTAGTGAGGTTGGAGGACCTGGTACTGGGAGCGTTGTTGTGAGCGTCCGTATCAGCATTAGTTGTAATGTCCGAAATGTTTTTGCTGTGTAGATCTAGTGTGTACGTTTTGTTAGCAAGAGTACCAGCTGAAGGTGCAGAGTTGTTAGAAACATTGTCGGCGTTGTGCATGCAGCAGCCCTTTCAGCTCAGCTAGCATGCTAAGAACCTCATTGAACTCCGTGCGTGAAACTGGAAGTGAATTGTCAGCATCTTGAAGCAAGAGCGGTAGCCACAGGATCAACGTCCACAGCAGCGGTCATGGTACAAAGCACCGTTGAAGAAAAATAAGAGCAAAACTGATAACACCAAGAAGAGTAGTTCCAGAACCGCAAAGTGAAGACAATAGTTCGTAAAAAAGGTAAGTCCTTTATTAGTTGCCAAGTGGTAAAATCCAAAGACAGTTGGTACAAAGCAGCAAAATCAGACCAAATGGTAAAATCCAAAGTCAGTAGGTACAGAACAGCAAAATCAGACAAAGCGCTTTCGCTTGGAGAATGCCAAGCTTTTTCAAGTCAAAAACAGTTGCCTGCAGTGAGGCAACTGTTTAAATGAGAATGTTAATTAGTCACATGTTTGGTTAGAGCTGAATTGCATTAAGAAACAATTGAGACTGTTTTGAGCAAAAGAACAGCCAAATAATAAAATGAAACATTAAAATGTGCATAGGTTAAATTGACATTGCATTGTTTATACATGACTGGTAAACCAAGTGAGTGTTATGATGAAATTAAAAACTTTGTTTGTCCAAAAGGTTTGGATAGAAATACAAATACAAACACAAGTGGAAGTTTAAAGAAAGCTGTGTGTGATCCAAGTGAGTTTGAAGTCAGCAGTCCTGTGTAATATGAGAATCAGTGTAGTACTGTTATGTTAGCCTTAAAAATAGATGTTATGATGCATATGAATTTGCACTACTTGGTGACTTGGGGCAAGTGTGTTCAATGGGCAAAGAAACAGTGTTGAAAAATAGTGAAAATAGGATGAGACATGCTATAATCTAGCCCTTCTGAGCTTCAGAACCGAGCCTATACTAAGTGTGCCATTTAACCCCGGGGGCCTGCCTGCATCTAACTTGAGTTGCCAGACAAGCTCCCTGTATTCCAAGGTCGATTCCCAGTCCCCTCCTCTAATGTTAGGGTTCACTTGTTCAAGGATCATGAAAGACAACTTGTAGTTGGGACATGTAAGTGAGTGTTTGAAAAAAGCGTTGCTTTCCTTTTTCTTTTCAATGTCGTAAGTGTGTTCGTATAGCCTTTTCCTGAATTCCCTCTCTGTTTTGCCCACACTGCAGGCAACTGTTTTTGACTTGAAAAAGCTTGGCATTCTCCAAGCGAAAGCGCTTGTCTGATTTTGCTGTTCTGTACCTACTGACTTTGGATTTTACCATTTGGTCTGATTTTGCTGCTTTGTACCAACTGTCTTTGGATTTTTACCACTTGGCAACTAATAAAGGACTTACCTTTTTTACGAACTATTGTCTTCACTTTGCGGTTCTGGAACTACTCTTCTTAAAGTAAATAAATAAATAAATGCATGCATAATTTACTAAGGTATGTAATATCCAGGAAATTTAGAATGTTAACTTTGAAGTGTCAGTGCAACTTTTTATATACCAGCTAGACTGCAGAAGATGTCTTTCAGGCAGACTCCATATGCTGGCCATTTGACTCAAGTGTACATGTGTGCTGGGGAGGACATAGGCTTATACTTTTTTATCTTGATAGAAATTGAATACATATAAGCTGGGGTTGCAATAATTATTAGGAGACACACTTGGTAAGACAGCAATGCTTACTAAGTTACTTATGATAAACTAATAAGAGCTGGCAAAAAAAAATTAAAAGGCATTAGTAAACCTAATAATGACATAGCCACAACAGAAATAACTAGGAATTGGAGATCTAATATTGAAACAGCTATCGGCAATGGAGTAGGTGTAGTAATTGCAAAACAAGGATTCCTGACATAATTTTGTCTTAGGTTTGATGCTGTGGTATAAATATAAGAACACATTGTATATGATTCTCACTCTATGCATAAAGCATGTATATATTGTATATTTTTACTCACTCTGTATATATAATTTTATCAACTGTCTTTATTCTCTCAAGCCAACTATGATATTCACTTTGTATATAATATATGTATATATTGTGTCTTTTACTTACTCTGTATATAATGTCATTTTATCTACTGTCTTTATTCTCTCAAGCCAACTATGATATTCACTTTGTATATAATGTATGTATATATTGTATTTTGTCATTCACTTCATATATAATGTCATGTAACTATTTTGTTTTCCCTGGGCTGAAACTGAAATGCATCCAATGGGATCAGTGTGCTTGATTGCAGATAACAAATTAAAAATAAAGCAAAATAAAATGCAATAAATAAGGAATTGCTGCAATTCAATACTACAAGGTAAGCTGACTGTTGATGTGGGCGTTTGTAAACAAAGACAAATGATTTTAGTTAACTTGCCTATGGATTGAGTAAACAGGACTGGCTTCATAAATGACAGGGACTGACTCCACTAATTGAAAACAGGAAAAGAAAGAACAGACTGGAATTGCAGTCTTCTGAAGAGACCAATAGAGTGATACTGCCAGTTGTACTGAGGACAACGGATCAATGTAGGACAGATGCATGATGTCCAGAGTGGAAAATCATGATGTGAATTTGTGTGATTTTACTTTGATTTGCATTCTTGAAATGTATAATGTACTTAAAGTGGGTTCAGTATATAGTTAAAAGTTTCTTTTATGGTATTTAATATTTGATCTTTGAGGAAGGAACCTTTGAATGTAAAACTACATCTAAGTTTTGTTTGAACAATTGTTGAAATGAAATGTACTTGCATTGTTGTTGTGATAGCTTCTGGTGTTTTATATACTTCTACTACATGTAAAACTATGTGCAAAAAGTTTGTTTTCATATCCTTGTCAAATGCAGACTACTACTGTTAAATAAAATTAAGAATTCAATACATAGGAGGTTCAGATTCAAAAGTTTACTAGTGTACACCAGGAGGCAAAAAACGTACAAGTACAGAATTTTGTCTGACATGAAACAGGAAGCACACAATTTTATATAGGTTTAACATTTAAGCTATACCCACCTTACTGACATGATATGTCACAGGGCATCTACATCACTTTAGCTTACAGTCCTTTATTCATAAAATTGTTGATGCTGTATATTTAAAAAAACTTTTCCTCTAGATACAATACGGCCTTGCTATCCAGCTGGTCAGACATAATGTCTTTCTGTAAAGTTACTTCTTCAAGGTTTCATATCAGTTTGAATACAATAGCAGCTTCAGTCTTTTAATACATGTCTTTGTTCTCTGTTACATTTTCTCACACAGCTGCGTGCTATCTCAGTAACATATATACAAGGCCAAATCATTCCAACAGGAAAGAGCAGAAGATTTCATTATTTCACACACTTAATTTCCTGACCCAGCAGATAATCACTTGTGAAAAGCATAAACATTAAAACTTGCTAAGCTAGCATTCTGCAAGGGTCAGAGATCAGCTTTTGCTTCAAGCCACACTGCAGTTTCAAAACTACTTACATTTACACATGAATTTATCTGTACTGTTATATGATTAATAGAATAAAATGCATTATATACTACTTTGCTTTTAAACTAGCATTTCTCATATATTTAAATACACATTTTTCTAACATTTTCCCCCCTATTAATACTTTTTATTCTATTTTGAAGTATGCATAGTGTCATTTTCATCTCCTAGCCTTTTCCACTTAGGATTTTCAGCTAGGTGAGTCATTCAATCTATACTTCAGAAAAAGCGTCATCTGAGATCAATCTTTCAATCTCAATATCTTGGTAAAAAGTTTCAGTAACAGATACATCAATAAAATCTTTGATTAATCTTTTCATGAAGGGAATTCCACAGCAAACACATGCTCCTATTAGGAGTATACCCACACAAATGGCAATCAGAATATTCATTAGGATGGAACCCCACCCCCCAAATAGATTCTGGAAAAAGTCCATCCGTGGGTTTGGGCCTGGTTCAGTCATGGCTGATACTTGCTGAATTACCTCTAGGTGGTTATTAATCTCATGACGATTGTCAGGAATATAAGCACAGCATTCTTCTTTGATAAGCACACACGTACCACCTCTCGCCGCTAGGGTGAAGTCAAGAGCCATCCGATTTTGTAGCACAACAGTTCTCATTGCATTCAATTCATCAGTCACCAGTTCTAGGGTGGAAAAAGTTGCATTACTCATTACTTTGAGAAGTTTTGACAACTTCCTCAGCTCCCAGATCGATTTGACTGCTCCATAGGCTGGGAATATTCCTGCCCAGGATATAACACTGTCACTCAAGTCCATATGAGTCAATTCGCTTTTGTCTTTTACTGAATTATGGTCTTTCCAGCCAGCTTCGATCTTTCCAACTGGATTCACAGGTTTTTTAACTGGACCTTCGGGTTTTCGGGCTGCTTCTCTTACGTTTCGTATCTTACCCAAAGGTAATTCTGCAGTATGTCTTATTGCCGGAACCAAGTAACCCAAAAAACAACTGCCGGACCATTTCTAAGGTAACCATTTATATGCCTTTTTCCCACAAATAAAATAACAGTTTTCTACTTTAGTACTAATACGTATCAGCCCTGTATGAAACATTTTCTGATCTATAACTGACAATTGTTTAAACAAAACTGGATTTTTTTGAATGTCATTCATAGTTGTTTTCAATGAGTTCAAATACGAATCATAATTAGTATTGCAAAAAGTATTGCCATTACCATTCTTAATATAACATCGGTAAGATATGGTTATATTACAATTGCTCCAGCCCACCTGGAGGGTGTCATTTTTGAAAAAACATACAATTCCTTTTTGTGTGACAGGTAAAAATAAAGCTATTTTGTCCTGTGATCTCACAGTTCCTGTATCAAAACGTAAATTCTCCCAAGTCTCATTTATCCCCAAAGGGACAGCGGACATTATCAGTCCTCCATATGCTGTCGGTATAGCTGTACAAACCCAGCAATTTGAAATGTTCATAGTCTCTGCATATACACGTTTCATGGCTAGGTATGTGTTAAAATTTGGATGCCAGTCTATAGACGTTTCATCACGCCTTCCCACTTTCACTTGTGTGGTTGTGTGTAGGATAAACCACAGCAAGAGGAAAATTGTCACAATTACAGTTAATAAATGTACACACAACAAAATGATTATGCAACATTTCTGGGGTTGATCTAAACTTCTATTCACTTTGTTTTTGGCCATCTCGGTCTGGTTGTGCATCAGTCACAAAGTTTTTATTAAGTTGAAAGTTCTTTACCGGTTTACAATGCATCAAATGAACCCAGGACGTCCTCTCAGCCACTCTAACTGCAGTAGGTGTTGCCAACAGAACCTGGTACGGTCCCTCCCACTTTGGACTCACCCAATTCTTTCTTTTCATCACTTTCAGCCAGATCCACGACCCTGGGGCCAGGACTGCTTCCACCTGTCTGGTCTGTTCCTTATCTGAAAAAGAGTTAAACTGCAAAACAGATTTATTTGTTAACAGTTTCCTCATATAACTAGCTAATGAGCTGTCAGCCTCTTGCTCTGCAGGCATGAGAGCTTTCCACTGAGGTACATAATATGCTCTCCCAAAAACCATTTCAAAGGGAGTCAAACCCTATATATTTGGAACCATTCTCATACTCAACAGTGCTAAAGGTAGACAGTATATCCAGTTATTTTGGGTTTCCTCAACTAGTTTCCTTAGCTTATTTTTTAGGGTACCATTGTACCTTTCCAACAGTCCTGCTGACTGTGGGTGGTAAGCACAATGGTTCTTTAAGGAGATACCAAAAAATCTCCCAAGCTGGTGGATTGTCTGATTTACAAAATGTGTGCCATTGCACTATAAATCCTCTCCGGAATGCCAAATCTAGGCATTACTTCTTTTATCAGGGCTTTTGCCACTGTTGCTGCATCCAGGTTTTTAGTTGGAAAAGCTTCTACCCATTTAGAAAACATGTCTACAATAACTAAACAAAACTTTTTTTCCTTCACATTTATTCAATTCTATAAAATCCATACAAATAGTATGGAACGGATATGGTGGTATAGGAAAACTTCCTTGCTTGGTTTTAAATGCTCCTTGTGCATGGTGCTTGTTACAAGTATGACAAGCTGCACAAAATTGTTTTGTGTAGTTTATGTATCCATATGTTTGGAATATTCGATTTACTAACTGTACCATCCCCCCTGTTGAGACATGGCACTGCCCATGGCTCAACAAAGCTGTATATCTAAATAAATTAGACGGCAATATCGGTTTTCTTTCTTTGGAAATGTACAGTCCATTCTCAAGAATTGCACCTCGTTTTACCCATTTTTGTTTTTCTGCTTTTGTAGTAAGCGTCTGCATTGTTTTTAACATGTCTAAATCTAAAATCTCAGAGGGTTGTAATTCCTCATTTAAAAGTAAAGTTTCTGAGTCTGAGGCTGCTTGCTTTGCAGCTGCATCAGCTTGTGCATTTCCTTTCGAAATCTTATCCTGTTGTTTTGTATGAGCTACACATTTACAAATAGCTACTTTGGTAGGTAACTGAATAGATTCTAATAACTCCAAAATAAATTGCGCATGGTTAATAGGTTTTCCACTAGATGTTATCATTCTTCTATTTTTCCATTGTTGTGCAAATACATGTACTGTAGAAAAAGCATACTGACTATCAGTATATATGTTCACACACTTGTTTTTTGCTAAAGTACATGCCCTCGTCAAAGCTATCAATTCTGCTGCTTGTGCAGATAAGTTGTATGGTAAGGATTGAGCTTCTAAAATTTCAGTGTCTGTAACTACTGCATACCCTACCAGATTCTTCCCTGTAGGACCCCTTCTGCATGAGCTGTCCACATAATATGTCACCTCGGCATTATTCAAGGGCATATCTGTAAGATCTTGTCTAGGTAAAGCTAACTGTTCAATTTCCTGCAGGCAGCTGTGTGGTGTGCCCTCCACAGGAGTTGGAAGTAATGTTGATGGATTCAATGTCATACATCGTTCAATTGTCATATGAGGTTGGCTCAGCAGTATAGTCATACATTAAAGATGTCTAGCAGGAGAAAGGTATGCCACTTTCTCTTGCAGTAAAATTATTGCAACTGCATGAGGCACTCTCAATGTGAGAGGGTGGAATAACACCACTGAGGCTGAAGCCTGTACTGCCATTGTGGCTGCAACTACTGCTTGTACACAGTGAGGCAAAGATCGCGCCACTGGGTCTAACTGTGATGAATAGTAGGCTATGGGTCGTTGCTTGTCCCCATGTTGTTGCGTCAATACTGATGTCATATATCCTTGCTTACAATCTACGGTCTGAAAAAAACGTTTGTGATAATTTGGGAGTCCTAAAACTAATGAAGAAGCTATCAACTGCTTCAACCTGCAGAAAGCTGTTTCTGCTTTGGTTGTCCATTGTAAGATATCTTGTGCTGCCATTGGTGTCTTATATATCAAGTCAGTCAGTGGAGCAGATTCCAAAGCATAATTTGGTATCCAGCTCCGACAAAAATTAGTTGTACCTAAGAAAGACATCATTTCTTTCTTGGTTGTTGGTTATTTTGTCTGACATGAAACAGGAAGCACACAATTTTATATAGGTTTAATATTTAAGCTATGCCCACCTTACTGACATGATATGTCACAGGGCATCTACATCACTTTAGCTTACAGTCCATTATTCATAAAACTGTTGATGCTGTATATTTAAAAAAAACTTTTCCTCTAGATACAATACGGCCTTGCTATCCAGCTGGTCAGACATAATGTCTTTCTGTAAAGTTACTTCTTCAAGGTTTCATATCAGTTTGAATACAATAGCAGCTTCAGTCTTTTAATACACGTCTTTGTTCTCTGTTACACTTTCTCACACAGCTGCGTGCTATCTCAGTAACATATATACAAGGCCAAATCATTCCAACAGGAAAGAGCAGAAGATTTCATTATTTCACACACTTAATTTCCTGACCCAGCAGATAATCACTTGTGAAAAGCATAAACATTAAAACTTGCTAAGCTAGCATTCTGCCAGGGTCAGAGATCAGCTTTTGCTTCAAGCCACACTGCAGTTTCAAAACTACTTACATTTACACATGAATTTATCTGTACTGTTATATGATTAATAGAATAAAATGCATTATATACTACTTTGCTTTTAAACGAGCATTTCTCATATATTTAAATACACATTTTTCTAACAACTACCTCATGCCATAGTTACTGCTAGACTGAAACAAGTTAAACATTGTGTCTTGCAGTCGTCCTGCTATTGTTCTCTGGTAGCCTAGTTCTGAAATGTAAGTTTTCCTTTCTTGAGAAGTGCAACAGTGTATCATGTTTTGTCTTAAATGTGTTACAGTGTGTCATTTTTATCTTTATAACTGCTTCTGTAGAGATACCATACTATTCAATGCCATTTTCTTTCCTCACACAAACCATAGTTCTTGCCTGACTGGTATAGTTTAAGCGTCAGTATCTTACAACGACTGTGCTATTGATATATATTTAGTAGCTTAGTCCTGATTATGTATTGTGATAATCATAGGTTGCATTCTGTCACTTTACTTTTACCTAATAGAGTCTTTTAGTCAGAGCTGCCATATTAACATTGAGCCTTGATACTTGACTGTTAGAATTGTACTGTTGAGCTACTGACTCCCCCTTTAAGTGCTATCTGGCTTTCTTTTCACTATTTAACTGATTTTACCTCCTCTCCCTTGTCTAACCCTCCTGCACTCGTCATTCTAATCTATCCTTTTTCTCATTTCTAAAATACAGAAAGCTGTAAAGTTTACTGCCATGAGCCATTGTCACTGACATCTTTTTTTAATTATTTCTCTTTTCTCATAGTCTACACCCATATATACTTACACCAGAAGATATAGACAAGAAAAAAACAAAAAGGACTGCATGAACCCTTAAAACTCATCTGCACAGTTCTACAATCTCCATTGGCCAAAGTAGCACCCCTATGAAAAGGGTACTGAGGTAAATAGAAGGGAACCACCATAAAGTAGGGTTACTACTATTTTTCTGTTTGGACAAATTATAGTGCAGCCATTTAACTTTTCAATATACACTGTTGATGTACTTAACTACTGGCATGCATGCAGCATGAGGACCCCCACCTCCCATAGCAGCACTGCTTCTTTATAACATATTTTTCCTACAAGCTAAACATTTTAATTGGTTAAACCTATTTTACCATTACCATTAGTACTACCACCCACATCATAACCTGTTAATGTGCCTGTTAAATTAATCATGTTTTTTCTACCAACTAAAGCATTAAAAATAAATACATAAACAAATAATTAAAGAAATGAAGTAACGCTCAGTCAGGGACAGCATTTAAAGATTGTTTTTGTATGGAAAACATGTACTGACCTTAAGCCATCATTAATTGTTTTTCTTTTGCATCTCCCACTTTTGTGGGTCAGACCACTCCATTGCTCCCCTACCCTAATTCCCACCCATCCCCACTACTTCTAAACTTATACACACAAAACTCTACCCACTAATCAGAAATCCAATCAGAATTTTCATAGGGGTATCCTCATAGGCCTAGTAGGTTTTCTGATAAGGTTATCCCACTAATTGCTCCTTCTGTTCAAACCAGCTACTTTCCCCCTCCCTCTGTCTTCCCAACCTCTTTGTACATACATGCAACAAAACTCAGTAACAACATACCTCAATCAAAGATGAACTATACTCTCTATGCAAGCCCCAAACCCTCACACACTTATTCTATTATGTAATAATGCTTGTAATACCCTATGTCACTGCTTTGCTAATACTCATCACACATGCTACATCACTATCAACTCTATATACTACCAACAAATTATTCCTTCTCCACCTCCATACATCTTCCCCAGCCCAGCAGTTACTCCAATATCTCTTCTCAGTTATAATTATTTCACAACACCCTGACATATTACTCAGCTCCTAAAATCATTACCGCTCCACACACCAAACCATACCTTAAACCACTTACTACTACTGCTGCAAAAAAATATGATATACTATGTTCCTTTCTTATTTCCATATTACAACAATGTGGAGACATCCGCTGAAATCCAGGTTCTTACCCTAAACTACACCCTAGATTATGTCCCAATTACACCCTAGAACATGTCCCAAAACCTTAAACACAATGACACTAAACCTTAGAAGCCTATGTAACAAAATACCCCCTTCCATGCCTGGATTGACAAATACAAACCAAAAATCCTAGCCTTACCTGAAACTTGGCTAAACTCTCAGTGAAATGACACAGAAATCATGCTCCCTAACTTTAGCAGAGCAAGACTTACAGAACTCATAAGAAAGGTAGAGGAGTTGCTTATTTATTTATTTATTTATTTATTTTTATTTATTTTACATTTGTTAACCGGGCTAGTCCAACTGGATACATGTCCATTTTCAGTGGAGGCCCGGGGAGAAAAGCTCTGCTATCTACTACTTGACAAGTATATAATACAAGAATGTACAATAATAAACAAGGAGTTTAAACCACAATTAAGGATGTTCAGGCAATGGTGATCAGACAGAGACATAGAAGGTATGCAAGTTCAGGTAACTTAGCATGTACAGAATTAATTACATTATATATAGGTTTAACAATAAAAATTTGAGTGAAGTCTATTTTTAGAAGGGAGAGACAGTTAACCTACAGAAATGGAATGTGTAAAAATGAAAGAGTTGGGAGAAAGAGGAGAGGGGGCAAGAGGAGGGATGGAGTAAAAAAAGTCAGCTAGGTTTATTGCAAGAGCATAGTCAGTGGTTGATTAGGAAGTGTTTGAGTTTGGTTTTAAATAGTGGAGTTGAAGTAAGGGCTGTGAGGTCCAGAGGAAGTTTATTCCATATTTTGCCAACTGAGTTGGAAAATGTGGAGTCACCTGCTGCGTTCTTTGATAGAGAAGTTTGAATCAATATTTTATTAGAGGAGCGTAGGTTTTTCAGGTTGTTATAGGGTTTTATGAGGGTGGAGAACATTGGTGTATTCTCAGGGTGATGAAGGGCTTTGTGGGCGATAGTAAGTTGATAGTATTGAATTAGGTGGGGTAACTCCAGCCACCCTAGTTTTAGGAGATTCAGGCAATGATGTGTTCTATATGGAGAGGCAGTAGCAAATCTGGCAATATTGTTGTATGATGATGTAAGATTATTGAGATTATATTTTGAAAGATTAGTGTATATGGGGGAAGCGTATAATAGGGTAGAGATTAGGTGGGTTCTAGCTATGGTAATTCTAGCATCAGGAGTTAAGAAAGATTTGATTCTGTAGAGAGAACCTAGCTTTTTGTTAGTTGTTTTTATGATAGAGTTGATATGAAAGTCAAATTTTAGTAGGTTGTCAATAGTAATACCCAAGAGTTTGGTTGTTTGGTCTGGAGTGATTGGGGTGCCATTGTTAGAAGCGAGTGTGAAATTGATAGAGGGAGACAGGTATGTGGGTGCAAAGAGGAGAAGTTTGGTTTTCTTAGGGTTGAGGAGGAGACAGTGATTAGAGAACCATTTCTCTATAGTGGTGAAGGTTTTTTGGGTAAGGGAGTGAAGGTCAGCCTGGTTAGTGGCAGAGCAAATAATGGTGGTGTCATCAGCATATTGAATACAAGTAGTTAGAGGGGTGGCAAGGTGCAGGTCGTTAATAAAATGGAAAATAGAAGAGGACCTAAGAAGGAGCCCTGAGGGACCCCTATAGTGGTAGGGAGAAATTCAGAAAGATGGTTGTCCCATAAAACAGCTTGTTTCCGGTTATGAAGATAGGATGTGAACCAGTTTAAGGCAAGATTGTCGAGAGAGAGATTTTAAACGATGTAAGAGGAGTTGGTGATTGACCATGTCAAAGGCTTTTGACAGGTCTACAAAGAATGCTGAAGAAAGAATATTATTATTGCGATTTTTGTTAATGGAGTCTATGAAGGATAATAAGGCTGTGGTGGTGCTATGGAATGGTCGAAACCCATGTTGGCAGTTAGCTAGGAGATTATTACATAAGAGGTGGTTAAGCAACTGTTTGTGGATACATTTCTCCATTATTTTTGCAATAGGAGATAGCAGCGCTATAGGGCAGTAGTTGGAATACTCCAATGAATCACCCCCTTTGAAAAGAGGGATGATGTGTGAGATTTTCCAGACTGCAGGTATAGTACTTTCTTTTAAGGTCCTGTTAATTATATAGTATAGCATAGAGATAGGGTAGGCTAAAGCTTTTGCACCTAGCTGGAGGTATTCAGCTGGTAATTTGTCAGCTGAGGGGGTTGAAGGTTTAAGTTTTTGAAGTAAGTACAAAATATAGGAGGTAGGTATGGGTTTGAGTTGAAATGGTGGAGGAGTGCAGCTTGGGTTAGCTAGTATAGAGGTGTCAGGGCTTTGCTGGTTAGCTAGTTTAAGTATTGCTGAAGTAAAGAACTTTACCACGAAACCTTTAATACCACACCTTTTACTAACAGCATTCCCACATGCATGAATGCAGAGATATGTATACCCTTTCTAAATCTTAATATGACCAAACGTATCTGTGTCATAGTACTAGATTTATTTATTTTATTTATTTATTTTACATTTGTTAACCGGGATAGTCCAACTGGACATAGGCCTATTTTCAGAGGAGGCCCGGGGAGAAAAGCTCCACATGTGGATAGTTACATAAGAGTTAAAGAGTAGCAGTTTTATACAGTCACATATAGATACGAGCACAGAATTATAGGATTATATGCATACTTGAAATACATACATACTTAAACTTAACATTGTAATTTTCTTGTTTGAACTTAAACATTTTTAGTGGTTCAAGGCTGAAAAAGGTAGCATGTCATTCAGTAGTACAATACATATGAGAATGAGACTAAGTCTGAAACATTGACTATTTTACAGATAGCCAGGTAGTGAAGAGAGTGGTAAGCTGGTTAGTCAGGCTTGGTACAGAGGCACAGCCAGTGACTTTTTAGGAATTTTTTGAGAGATGTTTTAAATTGGTTAATAGTCTGGTTTGCTGTAAGTTTGGCAGGGAGCTGATTCCAGATTGTTCCAACAGAGTTGCAAAACAATGAGTCACCTGCTGAGTTTTTAGATTTAACAGTTTGTGCCAGTATTTTGTCAGAAGACCAGAGAGTTTTTAGGATACTGTAAGGGGTAATTATATTTTTGAGTATGGAGGACTTTGTGAGCTATTATTAATTGATCATACTGGATCTGAGAGGGAAACTCTAGCCAGCCTAGAGATTGTAGGTTAATACAGTGGTGGGTTCTATATGCTAAGCCTGTGGCAAAGCTGGCTATGGTGTTGTAGAAGCTATTGAGTTTATTGAGGTCAGATTTACTCAGGTTTGTATAGATTGGGGAGGCATAAAGAAGGGTTGAAAGTAAATGTGTATATATTCTCCCAGGTCAAAATATACCCATCGTCAAAGACATACTATCTTGGATCTCACAAACAATTAACCATGAGATGATCATTTTAGGGGATGTTAACAATGACTGGCAAACACTCTTTGCAAAATCCAACCAATAGTATTAACCCCTATTGTTTCTGTCAAATGATCAATTGCCCTACTAGATACACTAGAGACTATACCCAACAATCCACTCTAGATTAAATACTTGTATCCCATCCTGCTAATTTTTCTACCACAGGCACACTTCCCAATACACTAAGTGATCACCTACCCATATATGCCCTCAAAACCACCATTTGCCTACCTAAAAAACACACTTTGAAAAAATCCGCAATCAAACTAACTTTCCCCAAGACAGATTCAATGAACTTTTGAAGAATATGAAATGGTTAGTTCTAAAACATCTTCTTCTAAACACAACAGTGCAGTATTTCAACACAACTTTCCTAAATATACTAAACCCTTCTCCTATACGCTCAAAAGGAATCAAAAAGAACCCTGCTCCTTGGTTAATCAAAGCATGTAAACATCTCATTAAAAAGGGACAGAGCCTGGGATCACTGGAAACAAATAAAAATGAGGAAAATCTACTAGTATTCAGACAACTCCACAACCAAGTAAAGAAGCAAGTAAATGTAGACAAACAATTATACTGCACTCACATCCAGCATGAGCACAGATCTAACCCCAAAAAATCTGGTTATCCACCTCAACCATGCTTAACCCCATGACCAGAAAAGAATACTGCCCATGCCCTGTTGCCCCACTTATACAAATAGCTAATGACTTCAATAGTCACCTTATACAATCTATAGCTTTCCTGATCTCAAATTTCCCCCAAACCCAGCTCTAGCTCCTCTTTTTCTACACATACTATCAATCCTTCCTCATCTTCACTCCCTGACCTTCACAGCTTTAACTGCCCAATCCCCCTTTCTAATAATTCAGCTAATTTCACTCTCCATCCCATCCCTATGAGTCTCATAAAACAATTATTAGGAAGAATTAAACCTTGCCCTTCCTCAGCAGGTAACCTCCCAAGAGAATACTTTAAATTAGCTGCTGACTTCATTGCCTAACCCATCAGTATTATTATCAACAGATCCATGTCTAAAGCTACAGTCGATGGCATCTGGAAAATGTCACATACTATTCCTATCCACAAAGGGGGAATCTCTACTGAGCTAATTAACTTCAACCTATAGCCATTCTATCTCTCATCTCCAAAATACTGGAAAAGTGCATTCACCAACAGCTCATGCAATACTTACTACATAAAAATGTACTCACCCATACCCAACATGGCTTCCATCCAGGCCACAGCACTTCCACAGCCCTCCTATCCTTTACTGATACTGTAAATAGGGCTAGAAAACAGATAACTTTGTATCTGCATTATTTCTTGACCTATCAAAAGCTTTCAATATGGTCTCACACACCATACTCCTGACTAGGCTCTCCAACCTAGGACTTACTCCTCCCTCCTTACAATGGTTTCATGGCTACCTAAACAATCAAAAGCAAGCTGTTAAATCATTAAATACCATCTCTCCCTTTCTCCACTCCTCCACAGGAGTCCCACAGGGTTCCATCCTTGGCACCTTACAATTTAATATTTTTACTAACAACCTTTACACATTCTCATCCCTAGGAACACTCATACAATATACAGATGATTCCATTATCATTTGCACCTCTCATACACTTCCTCAACTGGACTCTATCACACAACAAATGTTTACCTCCATTGAAACCTGGCTCACTAACTCTCAACTCTTCGTTAATTCTAAAAAAAAAAAACTAAGCTCCTACTCTTTATGTAAAAAAAAATCACTCTTGGGACATAAACCAGTTCAAAATCCTTTCTGTGGGCAACACTGTTATTGAAATAGTCCCCCACACAAAACTGCTAGGAATCATTATTGATAATCAACTTAAGTTTGATCTCCACATCCAGCATAACATCAAGAAAAAAACCTAGAAACTAGGCATCCTATTTAGAAACAAACACTTCCTGAGCACATCAGCCAGTGTCACTCTCACCAAAACCTTCCTCCTCCTCCTTACTATATGGTGCCACAGATCTTATTAACCAACAGTCTTCTATCAAATCAAAATTACAATGTTGCCACAACAAACTGGTCAGGTTTACCATTAATTCAAAAATCTACACACATCATTGCAGAATACTGTATATGCTACACTAGCTAGATCTCCCCAACCTCCTCTACTGCATCCAGCTCTTGACCTTACACATCATTTATAAACCCTTAACATGCCCATCCCTGTGTAATATAGTGAATCCTTACACCCTCCAACAGAACCCTAAGGTCTGAAGATAAAAATTCTCCTAGTTATTTACATTCCATCAAAAGTACATGGACAAAGCTTATATTCTTACTCTGTAGCTAAAGTCTGGAACCCTCTTCCCCTAACCACAAGAACAATTACCAACCTGGAAGCCTTTACATCCAACCTAAAACTACACCTAAATTATACATAGTTATGCATATGCAAAACTCCAGGCTAACTTCCCTCATCACCCTACAATGCTCTCTTTCTACTATTATAAGTTAATGGCTGCTCAGCAAAAGATCCCTGTGTTCTAATTAAAAGGAAGAACTGAAAAACGGCATGCATTATCCTATGAATGGATGTAAAATGTCTTCTCTCTATGTTAAAGAAAAACAAGAATTTATCTTATACGTATGTGTACATGGATATTTGAATGTATTACTCTGTTTGTAAATTTAAAATGCTTGAATATATATTTCTCTATATGAAGTCAACTACTTATTCACTGTAAAACACAAGTCACGAACTCAGTCCCAAAAGTCACCAAAACACACTGCAGAAGGAATGAACAAAATCCAATAAACTCTTCCAGGGATGTAGTCGAATACTTTATTTCCGAAACGAACAACACAAAATAAAATAATAGATAAATCCAATCAAGCGCTTTCACCTGCATCTATGTCAGGCTTTTTCAAGATAAACAGCAGGGAACTTAGCTTCGTTTAAATAGAGTAGTTAATTGTCAATTAACAACAATCAAGTGCAATTAATTAGTCGTAATTAGGGTGTCTTTTAATAAGTTACTATAAAACTTTGTGAATGTCATAGATGCTATTATCTCAATGAAAAACATTTGATAATTTATATTTCATAAAACCACACATCTTGTTTAATGAATGTACTTATCCACTGTACATAACAATGTTATAGGTATATACCTGTACATAGTTGTTTGTAAGTCTCGCAAGCTGTTTGTATGTAAGGAGCTTTTATCCTTGGGCATCCACTGAAAATGGGTTCTTTTTTGACCCAGATGGACTTTCCTGGTAAACAAATATCAAATAAATAAATAAATAAATACATTAACACTGATTGTATATAAGGCATTACTATTTACATCATCATAGGTGTTTACTAGGGTAACAACCACGAGGACCTGTTTAAGTCTAGTCAAGTACCCTCAATATGTATAAGCAGGGGCTTTGGAGAATAATCATTTATAGGCTGCCTGAGTCTATTAGAGACATAGGCACCAAACCAGAAATGAATTTCCTGTTTCCCATCCAACTATCTAAGTTACACTTGAATTGGGTTAGGGAGGAACTTTGCTCCACATAGATGGGGAGCCTGTTCCAAAGAAGGGGTAGTCTCTGAGATTCATATCTGTCTTTACAGTAGGTCCTATTTATATCACAGGAATGTTTAAATCTTTAGAATGGATAAGTCTGGTGCTGTTTGTTTTGCGGATATGAAGGAAGTCCATCAGAGTGGTGTTTGACAATGCCCTGTATGCCAGGCATAGATCTCCCCTCAACAGCCTGTAGGAGACTGAATACAGGGATAGGGTCTTGAGGTGGTCTCCATAGGACATATTACTTGCACTCTGGATTCTTTTAGTGAGGAACCTTTGTGGATGTTCCATTTGTTGGATATGCCTAATTAGGTAAATTCCGAAGGGGGCACTGTACTCAGTAATAGGTCTGATGAATGCCAAATACAATGGAACAATGACTTCCTTGGAGATAGATGCCATATCTCTTTTTATAAGTTGCACAACATAGAATGATTTCCTCACTACTGTAGACACGTGATGGTCAAAGGCTAAATTACTGTCTATGTGTGTCTCCAAGTCCCTGACTACTGGATCAACTCTGTTGTCAATACGATTGTTACCAGGGGTGGATGACTTCCCAAAGTATACTATTATGCATTTCTTGGAATTTAGTTGTTATGTCAGCCTTTCCTGGAGAACATTTGTGTTGGAGGGTGATTCAATGACAGCTCCTAATTTGCAATTATCTGTATATATACTCTTGAAATTAAAAAGTAAAAAAACAATAAAAATAAGAAACACACAGGCCACAGAGACTCTGACTGGTACAACAGTCAGCAAATATGCAATAAAATGCAAAACAGTTCAAAAAGAGTGGATTAGCATTTTCATTTATTAAATATAAACTTATTCATATAAAACCACATTGAACTCCATTTAAAAAGCAACAGGTAAAAAGTCACATGATAAAACAAAAATCACTTGATAGATATCGCAGGATCACCTTGTTGCCAAGCTCTAGCCAAAGCAAAACAATTAAAGTGACAAAACATATTTTAAAAAACAGATAATGTAGATAAAAAAAACTTAAAATACTTCTTAAATGAGATTTAAATAACATTTAAATAAAACTACCCCTCTAAAGCCTTCAGTTTTAATAAACGGGAAACAGATATAAAACCATTAAGCCCTGGCCAGGTACCAACATTTAATTTAATTTAAGATTTATAAAACCAGACAAATGGTTTATCTGAAGCAGTTTATATTTAATAAATAAAAGTGCTAATCCACTGTTTTTGAACCGTTTTGTATTTTATTGCATATTTACTGGCTGTTGTACCTGTCAGAGTCTCTGTGGCCTGTGGGTTTCTTATAATTATCTGCGTATATAGTCATCTAGAGGCCATTGCCATTGGCCTTGACTTCAGAGAAGCACATAACAAAAAGTTGCAGTCCTAGGATTGATCCCTAATGAACTCCACTTGTGACTGGCCACTTTGTAGAGGTAGACTCCCCAATTTTAACTTCCTTTGTCCTGTCTGTGGGCCAGGTGGATAGCCACTGGGTGACATAAGGGTTTGTACTTAATCTCTTAAGTTTGTCAACTATGCATGAGTGGGGCATTGTGTCAAATACCTTGGCCAGATCAAGGTAGGCAGTGTGAACCATTTTGCCCTCATCTATTGCTTTGATGACCTTCTCAAAGAAATCCACCAAGTTGAGTAAGCATGATCTGCCCTTGATGAAACCAAATTGTGTTGTGTCCAGTGTCTGAACATTTCCTATGTCATTATTGATCATTTCCATGATACTTTTTTCAATGGTTTTGCTTATGAGACTAATGAGACTTATGGGACTGTAGATTCCAGGATCGATAGATGGCCCACCTTTGTGCAAATGGATGACTGTTGCCATTCTTCATTCACGAGGCACAAAGCCTGTTCAGAGGCTACAGTTAAACAGAATTGCAGGGGGCCTGATAGATTATGTTTCATGCTATTTAGAAGGTATAATGGCATATTCTGTGGGCGAATTGATGCTGTGTTCTAAGCATTATTAAGGACCTGTTCCCTAGTGATAGCAGGGGTGTTATATCTGATGGTATTTCCTGAGGGAAAGTTGAGGGGGAGAGGGGCTAGAGTGGGAAATGAATTTGTTGGCTATTAGGTTTGCTATATCTTTTGGCTGTTTAATTTCTTTAAGTCTTTAGGGTTTCTAATACCATGAGAGGAATGGACCCCATTCCTAAGTCAAGGTATAATTAAAGTTCATGAAATTAGTATTGTTTCAATCATTGATGTTAACTAGAAGTGCTCTTCGCAGAACCCACAACGTACTCAAAACTGACTCCTTCTACAATTCATATGGACTTGCATGTATCGATAACATATCTAAGTACAACTGTAAATTCTTTTATCCTGCTACTATTGGAACTGTCTGGATATCTTTCTTCCACATTGCCCTCTTTTCTACCTGTAAATCCTGGTATTTTATGACTTTGCATCTTCTCTATGTATGCAAGACTCTGTAGTCACGGGGTGTAGTGATTTCAATAATCAGTGCTACTTTTCTCTTCTTTTCCTCGACTACTATAAATGGTTTTCTCACATCTGTTTTTTGAACTGTTGAACCCATGTGATATAAACTTCATAATTTTCTACAGTTCTTTGTGGCTCATGTTTCCATTGCTTCTCAGCAGGTCTACTTCACAAGATCGAAGACCCATATAATTGACTTTCATAAGAATGAGACAAAATCAGGGAAACTGCAGATAACCGAAAGCTTACAACCATGAAACTAACCTGCAAATAACTATCACCAGTTTGAATTGGAGATCGCTGTACAGCACGAATCGGGAAATTTACCCTTTTCTCACTGTAGTGCAGTCACGGAGTTGGTATATATAATTTAGTGGGGGTGCAGTAGGGCTTGACCCCTGCAAAACTGATGATAGTTATTTGCTGTAGGCAGTGTTTCATTGTAGAACTGTGCCTTTAAGTAACGATCAGACATCTGCTCACTTGTAGTTTCATGTTCCCGATTTCATGGTTGTAAGCTTTTGGTTTTCTGGAGTTTCACTGATGTTGTCTCATTCTTAAGAAAGTCAATTATACGGGTCTTCGATCTTGTGAAGTAGACCCTTCTAAGCTAGTTCAATATTATAATGTCTGCACAATCCCCAATGCAACAGTCTTGCCACATTATTATGCCTTACAGTATATAGTCCTTCTGCCATTAGTGTATCACATCCAGCAGCAAGATGTGCAATTATTTCCAATTCTGTTTTACAAAACCTGCATTTGACTGTTTCTCCCACATATTCAATTAACTTTGTGAACCACCGTGTATGCAGTCCACTATCCTGGGCCACCAATAGTAACGTTTTGTCTTTTGCTTTAAATTCACCTCTCCTTAACCATTCCTGGATTCGATCCTGATCGACACAAGGTTGTTCCAAAAGATTTCTATACTTGCAATTATATTTATGCATTTTCCACATTTTTTGCCCTCTAATCTGATCCTCCATCTTATATTCTTTCTTTTGCTTTTTGGCACGTTCAGTTGCTACCTGATTTTTATCTACTTCTGATTTTATTTTCATACCCGCTTGACACCAATATGTTTCTGCTAATAACCAAACATGAATGACACAGCAACAGTGCACACTCTCAACTGCTGTTTCCAATAAAGGCTGTCCCTTCTCGAAGTAGTATACAACAGTCCAGATATATCAATCACATGAACAATCTCTGCTAAACTAAGAAAGGAAGTCATCATAGACTTATTCTCCTCATGTTTTAAAACTTTCACTGCATTTGGATCTTCTGAGGTCAGAAGATACATATGCAGTCCTACGACTGCAGATCTATACATGTGATCAATTTTGAGGACACCATACCTCCTTAAGAATGAGGAATATATAATCTTGGTATTGAATGATTTTTATAAATCATTTGATACACATGAAGTATTTTTCTTGTTTTCCTTTCCAACTGATCCAATATCTTTTGGGGCCAATCAACCCAAAACTGTAAGTTAAGGCAGGAAGAACAAATTGGGTTATCGTCTGGACTTTGTTCCTAGATTTCAAAGCTGTTTTCAATATTAATTTTAGTGTTCTAAAATATTCCTAAGTTTTATTCACATTTGTTCACGTTTTAGTGTTGATCTTTCATAAGTTCCCAAATATTCATACATTCCCTCTTGCTTGAGTTTTTTTATATCACATTCGTTTCCCAGACTGATGTTTTTCTTGGTGCTGCAGCTTTCCTGCTTTAAAGGTTGCTTTTGCACATTTATCAAAACCAAATTATGTTTTTATATAATTTGAGAAAGTTTTGACCACTTCTAGTTGTGCTTTCTGTTCCTCATCTGATGAACTAAAAATTTTAAATCATCCACAAAAAGAAGATGAGAAATCTTTGCACTTTATTGTTTTTTTGTTTTCTGGGAGCCAAATTGTAGCCATGACCTAATCTGTTAAGTAGACAGCTTAATGCGTTAAAGGCAAGACAAAAGAGCAGTGGTGACAAAGAGTCTTCCACAAATATCCCCCTTTAAATTTGTATCCCTAGAATAATAATTTGTCCTTTATCATGGCTTAACTGCAAAGTGGTTTATCACTGTTCAATGGTCTCTATAATGTAGTTGATTAATGTATGGTGTATCTTATATATTTGTAAACACTCTTTTATCCATGAATGTCGCATACTGTCAAATGCTTTTTTGTAATCTATCCATGCCGTACTTAGATTCTTCCCCTTTGTACATTTCTCCATTATGACTTTATTTAACAACAAATGATCTTTTGTTCCATATGACTTTCTTTTTTTACCCTTTTGTTCTATTGCCATGATCGGGTTTTCTTCTAAATGACTACAAACTCTATTGGCATCAAGTCCAGTGTATAGTTTATACATCATTGGAAGGCAAGTTATTGGTCTATAACTTTTAGGATACCCTACAGGTTTGCTCTTAAGGAAGAGTATTGTTTTTCCTATTGTAAACAAAACTGGCATCTGTTTGGGGTGCGTACATAAATAGCTCTTACTCATTGCTAAATCTTCATGTAAATATATTAATACTTTTAGCCAGAAGTTAGGTACTGCATTTGGGCTTGGGGTTTTCCATTTAGTAGCTGTTCTTAATTTTGCTTCAATTTCTCTGGCTGTTACTTCATCCCATTTCATATCCAGTACACTTGAACTTCTTATTCTTTCTTTTATTTTTTCTATGTATTGAGCATTTTTGTTATGTTCCACAGGGTCTTCATAGATATTTCTCCAAATGTGTCTGTTTCTTCTTTTTTTGGTGGTGTTTCAATTCCTTTTGCCTTGTTTCCCAATTGTCTATAAAACTTTTTGAGTTGTCAATAAATTGCTTATTTCATTATTTTCCTTTACATTTATCTGCATATCTCTGTCTGTGCTGATATTTTTAGTTTATTATATGCAATAGTATACAATAGGTCCAGTAGGTCCTAATTTGTTCTGATACTGTGCGTTGCTTTTATCACATCTATCTTTCTGAGTATTTTTGATGATCTGTCCCCTCTTCTGTGCTCTTCCAACAGTGACACTTCTTGTCTTAATTGCTTTATAGCTTTTTCTATTTGATAATTCCATGATGGCATTTAATTTCTTCCCTTCCTTTCCCTTACTGCCTTGTTTGTTTTTCCTTTTTTTTCTTTTTTGTAGTACAACTTTATTGCTTATTAATTTAGTTGTACAATAATATATCCTATTTACTTCTGTTGGCTCAGTAAAGGTGGCTGCACTTTCAATGAGCTCTGCACACAATTGTGTATTGCCTTTGATGTTGCAGACAAAGCTAAAGAATGCCTAATGGTTGTCCTTGGCCTAGGATGTCAAATGTATGTCAAATTTGGGTAACATAGACTTTATTTGTTCTCTGAGTTGCTTGTTTAGTTTGATAAGAGTGCTTTTATCCTGATGGGTGCTGCACCTTTCTGCCATGACTTTCCTTTTGTTATACAGTCTACTGATGTTATGATTCTACTAGGGTGGCTTGTTTTTTGAGTTAGTTCTGTACTTCTTATTGTTGGGTACAGCTGCCTCTATGCAACTATTGGCATGCTTGTATAGGGCTTCTTTGAACAGCTGTACATAGGCATAAGTGCTCTTAGGGTTTATGGGGGCTTGAAATTTTGCCAGGTTATCACTTCTCATTTTCTTTGAAAATGTTGAAGCTAAGAAACATTGCAGAACTAGAGATGTTAAAAATGGCAGTGATTTCTGTAACATCTTCCAAAAACAGTTTGAGGCTAAAATCAATTCTGATATTGGATAGTACAATGAAGAGGCCATTTGGTTTCCAGATTTCTGGTGTTCCTCAAGATGGGATCAGGAGAAATGCAGGGAAAGAGCAACCTTGGTGTGGTCAACATTGAAATTTACTGCAAGACTTTCTATTATGTTAGAATATTTAGAAGGCAGAATTTGCCTAAAAAAGGCACTATGGAGCAGCAACCACTTTGGACAGTCATCATATCTCAAGTTAACACATAAAGGAACTCCCCAGAAATAACACCCACTGCTTAGCCATTTACTGAAGCTAATTATCTCCTGGCATCATTTTTGGGAAGGCAAATTTCAATTGTCCACCATACCTCTAAACTATCCAGATGTAAAGTATAGATTTTTGCCTCATATTTGCAATCCCCTCCTTATAAATTTTTGAGTTCCTGGCATATTACTGGAGATTGAATTCACTAAATAATGACAGACATTTGAGTTTCAGACTTCATATCCATCAGAAAATGCATGCTAACACAAAAACTGTTATTCAATCAACTTTCTAAGTTTACAGGAGCAATATTTAAAATGTGTCCCAGTTTTGAGGTGCCAACCTGCTATTATTTTTGGCTGCCCGGATTTCTTGTGCAAAAAGGTTGAGAGATATCATATCCACAGGTTTTTCTCCATTTGACACATGCATAGCAAGATCTATTATGTCTCTCTTCATGTCCTTCTATGTTGAGCACTTCAGTTCATTTAAACCCACATGAGCCATGGCCATATCATAGTCATATTTGTCTTTTTAATTTGTCCAAATCTTTTGGGTTTCTAATTCCATGGTGGGAATAGACCCCATTCTTAAGTCAAAGTACAATTAAAGTTCATGAAATTAGTATTGTTTCAATCTTTGATGTCAGCCAAAAGAGCTCTTTGCAGCACCTGCAATGTGCCCAGTAATGACTCCTTCTGCAATTCGTACGGGGTTACATGGATTGGTAACATATCTAAATATGATTGTAAATTGTTTTTTTATAAGAACCATTGCTCTTGCTACTATCGGAACTGTCTGGGTATCTTTCTTCCACATTGCTCTTGTTTCTGCCTGCTGATCAAGGTATTTTATGACTTTGTGACTCTCTGTACACAAGACACTATAGTCACTTGGTGTGGCAATTTCAGTGATCAATGCTACTTTTGTATTCTTTTCTTGGACCACTATATCAGATTTTCTAGCATCTATCTATGATTCTAGCATCATATTTGTCCTGTTTGAGGGATATTATGGCCATTGTGACAATCTCAGATCCTGGCACTAGAAAATCAGCTTATTGTCACCATCTTTATCAAGTCTAGTAAGTGAAGTCAGTCTGCCTAATGGAGTCACCAAATACTAGGACATTTCTACTTGCATGCAGATACGTAGTGGGAATGCAATGTCTACTGTTTGCAACCTAGTGATTCACAGAGTTATGTGAGTACTGTACCATACTTACTGAGTTATGTCAGTATTGTACTGTACTCACTGAGTTAGGTGAGTACGATGCTGAACTGTACTCACTGAGTTATGTGAGTGCTATATTGTACTGTACCATACTCACTGAGTTATGAGAGTACTATATTGTACTGTACTGTACTCACTGATTTAGGTGAGTACTGTATTGTACTGTACTGTACTCACAGACTTATCTGAGTGCTGCACCATACTCACTCAGTTATGTGAGTACTGTACCATATTCACTGTGTTATGTGAGAGATGAATCATACTCACAGAGTTACGTGAGTGCTGTACCATACTCACCTACTTATCTGACTGCTGTACTGTACTCACTGAGTTATGTTAGTATTGTACTATACTAAGTTATGTGATTACTGTACCTTACGCACTGACTTATGTGAGTGCTGTACTGTACCCACTAAGGTGAGTGCTGTACTGTGCTTTCTGAGTAAGTGAGTGCTGTACCATACTCACTGAGTTATGTGAGCACTGTACCATGCTTGCTAACTTATGTTAGTGCTGTACCATGCTTACTGACTTATGTCAGTGCTGTACCATATTAACTGACTTATGTGAGTGCCGAGCCATACTCACCAAGTTATCTGATTGCTGTATCATACTCACTGAGTTATCTGATTACTCTACCGCACTCACTGAATAATGTGAATGATGTACCATACTCACTGACTTATGTGAGTGCTGTACCATGTTTACTGAGTTATCTGAGTACTGTATCACACTCACTGAGTTATGTGAGGACTATATTGTACTGTACTTTACTCACTTATATGAGTGCTGTACTGTACTCACTAAGTTATATGATTATTGTACCGTACATATTGACTTATGTGAGTGCTGTACTGTGCTCATGGAGTTATGTGAAATATGTACCATACACACCGAGTTATGTTAGTGCTGTACCATATTCACTAAGTTATGTTCATAGGTTTGTAGGTTGGTACTAGGCTATCGGCCCTAAGGCCTATACAAGCAGAGGCTTAACAATTCCCTGGCTATTTCTTCCCACACTATTTACTTCCCTGGACCCCTGTCTAGCAGGCAACTGATGTGATCCCCGGGGTGAATTTTCTTTCTCCCATCCAATCATCAAGGTTCCTTTTGAAGAGGGCCAAAGAGGTGCTCTGCTTGACATATATGGTCAGTCTGTTCCAGAGTCTGGGGAGTCTCTGGGTCAGGAACCTATGCCTCCAGGATGTTTTGTTTATTGTGATGACAAGGTTTAGATCCCTGGAGCATGTAACTCTGAGGGATTGGGATTTCTTTAAGTGTAGCATGTCCAACAGCTCTGGGTTTGACATGACCTTGTATGTTAAGAAGAGATCACCTCAGAGTAGACGATATGTGACAGAGTATAGCTGGAGTTTTTTAAGGCAGTCATCCTAGGGCATCTGCTTTAGGCCTGTGATTCTTTTAGTGAGGTATTTCTGCAGCCTTTCCAGTTGTTGCAGATGTCTTGAGAGGTACATACCAAATGGGGCGTTGTATTCTATAATGGGTCTAATGAGGGATGAGTACAGTGGGAAAATGACCTCCTTTTTTCTTGATGAAAAGCCCTAAGTGATGAGGTGTGCCACATAGAAGGATTTCCTGACTGTTGTGGCGATGTGGTTATTGAAGGTAAGAGCACTGTCCACCTGTGTCCCTAAATCTCTTATCACACTTTCAGTGTTTAGTGTACTGCCACCTATGTGGTAATTCACGGGTACATGTTTTTTCCCAAAGGGGATAACTATACATTTCTTGGCATTGAGCTTGAGCCCATGGCTCTGGCACCAAGCATCTGTTTCTGTAAGGCCCTTTTGTAGAGTATCGACATCATTTGGAGATTCAGTAATGACTCCAAGTTTGCAGTCGTCTGCAAACTTTGTTAGTCAGAGTCCCTTAGTGTTGGCCTGTACTTCAGAGAAGTAGATGCCAAACAAGAGAAGTCCCAGGACTGAACACTGTGGTACTCCACCTGTCATTTGTCTGGAGCTGGATTTGGAGTCAGCTACTTTTACAGTGTCGGTTCTGTCAGTAAGTCAGTTGGCAACCCATTGAGTGACGTAGGAATTAATGCCCAGCTTAGTAAGTTTTTCTATGATTCCAGAGTGGGGGATGGGGTCAAAGGCCTTGGCGAGGTCCAGATAGGCTGTGTGGACTTTCTTACCCTTGTCCACGGCTCTGGAGACTGATTCAAAGAAGTCAATCAGGTTCAGGAGACAAGATCGGCCCTTCATGAGCCCAAACTGGGTGGGGTCCAGTGTTTTAAGGTGAAGACTATATTGTATTGCACTTTACTGACTGAGTTATGTGAGTGCTGTACTGTGTTCAATGAGCTATGTGAGTTTGTTTGTGTCTTTCGGCTTTTCCCGGTTAGGGGTCACCACAGCGGAACTCCGGTCCGCTAATAATTGGCAGTTGATTTTTACGTACCGGCTTGCCAGGCCTGACACACAACCTTCAACGAAGGTACGCCCATTCACGCATATCTCCACACAGAAGACACTCTAGCTAAGAATCGAATCAGACAGTGTCTTACTGTGAGGCGACAACGCTACCGCAGCACCAGTTATGTGAGTGCTGGACCATATTCACTGACTTATGTGAGTGCTGTACCATACCCATTAAGTTGTGTGAGTGCTGTACCACATTCTTTGTGTTATGTGAGAGATAACTCATGCTCACAGAGTTACATGAGTGCTGGACCATATTCACTGACTTATGTGAGTGCTGTACCGTACTCACTGAGGTATGTGAGTGCTGCACTGTGCTTACTGAGTTATGTGAGTGCTGTACTGTACTCGCTAAGTTATGTAATTACTGAAACATATGTACTGACTTATCTGAGTGCTGCACTGTACTCACTGAGTTATGTCAGTATTGCACTGTACTCACTAAGTTATGTGATTACTGTACCATATTCACTGACTTATGTGAGTGCTGTACCATACTCACTGAGGTATGTGAGTGCTGTACTGTGCTTACTGAGTTATGTGAGTGCTGTACTGTACTCACCGACTTATCTGAGTGCTGTACTGTACTCATTGAGTTATGTGAGTGCTGTACCATACTCACCGACTTATCTGAGTGCTGTACTGTACTCATTGAGTTATGTCAATATTGTACTATACTCACTAAGTTATGTGATTACTGCACCGTACACACAGACTTATGTGAGTGCTGTACTGTACCCACTAAGGTGAGTGCTGTACTGTGCTTTCTGAGTAAGTGAGTGCTGTACCATACTCACTGAGTTATGTGAGCACTGTACCATGCTTGCTAACTTATGTTAGTGCTGTACCATGCTTACTGACTTATGTCAGTGCTGTACCATATTAACTGACTTATGTGAGTGCCAAGCCATACTCACTGAGTTATCTGATTGCTGTATCATACTCACTGAGTTACCTGATTACTCTACCACACTCACTGAGTAATGTGAATGATGTACCATACTCACTGACTTATGTGAGTGCTGTACCATGTTTACTGAGTTATCTGAGTACTGTATCGCACTCACTGAGTTATTTGAGGACTATATTGTACTGTACTTTACTCACTTATATGAGTGCTGTACTGTACTCACTAAGTTATATGATTATTGTACCGTACATAATGACTTATGTGAGTGCTGTGCTGTACTCATGGAGTTATGTGAAATATGTACCATACACACCGAGTTATGTTAGTGCTGTACCATATTCACTAAGTTATGTTCATAGGTTTGTAGGTTGGTACTAGGCTATCAGCCCTAGGGCCTATACAAGCAGAGGCTTAACAATTCCCTGGCTATTTCTTCCCACACTATTTACTTCCCTGGACCCCTGTCTAGCAGGCAACTGACGTGATCCCCGGGGTGAATTTCCTTTCTCCCATCCAATCATCAAGGTTCCTTTTGAAGAGGGCCAAAGAGGTGCACTGCTTGACATGTATGGTCAGTCTGTTCCAGAGTCTGGGGAGTCTCTGGGTCAGGAACCTATGCCTCCAGGATGTTTTGTTTATTGTGATGACAAGGTTTAGATCCCTGGAGCATGTAGCTCTGAGGGATTGGGATTTCTTTAAGTGTAGCATGTCTAACAGCTCTGGGTTTGACATGACCTTGTATGTTAAGAAGAGATCACCTCAGAGTAGACGATATGTGACAGAGTATAGCTGGAGTTTTTTAAGGCAGTCAGCATAGGGCATCTGCTTTAGGCCTGTGATTCTTTTAGTGAGGTATTTCTGCAGCCTTTCCAGTTGTTGCAGATGTCTTGAGAGGTACATACCAAATGGGGCGTTGTATTCTATAATGGGTCTAATGAGGGATGAGTACAGTGGGACAATGACCTCCTTTTTTTCTTGATGAAAAGCCCTAAGTGATGAGGTGTGCCACATAGAAGGATTTCATGACTGTTGTGGCGATGTGGTTATTGAAGGTGAGAGCACTGTCCACCTGTGTCCCTAAGTCTCTTATCACACTTTCGGTGTTTAGTGTACTGCCACCTATGTGGTAATTCACGGGTACATGTTTTTTCCCAAAGGGGATAACTATACATTTCTTGGCATTGAGCTTGAGCCCATGGCTCTGGCACCAAGCATCTGTTTCTGTAAGGCCTTTTTGTAGAGTATCAACATCATTTGAAGATTTAATAATGACTCCAAGTTTGCAGTCGTCTGCAAACTTTGTTAGCCAGAGTCCCTTAGTGTTGGCCTGTACTTCAGAGAAGTAGATGCCAAACAATAGAGGCCCCAGGACTGAACACTGTGGTACTCCACCTGTCATTTGTCTGGAGCTGGATTTGGAGTCAGCTACTTTTACAGTGTCGGTTCTGTCAGTAAGTCAGTTGGCAACCCATTGAGTGACGTAGAAATTAATGCCCAGCTTAGTAAGTTTTTCTATGATTCCAGAGTGGGGGATGGGGTCAAAGGCCTTGTCGAGGTCCAGATAGGCTGTGTGGACTTTCTTACCCTTGTCCACGGCTCTGGAGACTGATTTGAAGAAGTCAATCAGGTTCAGGAGACAAGATCGGCCCTTCATGAGCCCAAACTGGGTGGGGTCCAGTGTTTTAAGATGAAGACTATATTGTATTGCACTTTACTGACTGTGTGAGTGCCGTACTGTGTTCAATGAGTTATGTGAGTTTGTTTGTGTCTTTCGGCTTTTCCCGGTTAGGGGTCACCACAGCGGAACTCCGGTCTGCTAATAATTGGCAGTTGATTTTTATGTACCGGCTTGCCAGGCCTGACGCACAACCTTCAACGAAGGTACTCCCATTCACGCATATCTTCATGCAGAAGACACTTTAGCTAAGAATCGAATCAGACAGCGTCTTACTGTGAGGCGACAATGCTACCGCATCACCAGCTATGTGAGTGCTGGACCATATTCACTGACTTATGTGAGTGCTGTACCGTACTCACTGAGGTATGTGAGTGCTGCACTGTGCTTACTGAGTTATGTGAGTGCTGTACTGTACTCACTAAGTTATGTAATTACTGAAACATATGTACTGACTTATCTGAGTGCTGCACTGTACTCACTGAGTTATGTCAGTATTGCACTGTACTCACTAAGTTATGTGATTACTGTACCATATTCACTGACTTATGTGAGTGCTGTACCATACTCACCGACTTATCTGAGTGCTGTACTGTACTCACTGAGTTATGTTAGTATTGTACTGTACTCACTAAGTTATGTGATTACTGTACCCTATGTACTTATGTGAGTGCTGTACTGTACCCACTAAGTTGAGTGCTGTACTGTGCTTACTGAGTAAGTGAGTGCTGTACCATACTCACTGAGTTATGTGAGCACTGTACCGTGCTTGCTAACTTATGTTAGTGCTGTACCATGCTTACTGACTTATGTCAGTGCTGTACCATATTAACTGACTTATGTGAGTGCTGAGCCATACTCACTGAGTTATCTGATTGCTGTATCATACTCACTGAGTTACCTGATTACTCTACCACACTCACTGAGTAATGTGAATGATGTACCATACTCACTGACTTATGTGAGTGCTGTACCATGTTTACTGATTTATCTGAGTACTGTATCGCACTCACTGAGTTATTTTCAGGAATATATGGTACTGTACTTTACTCACTTATATGAGTGCTGTACTGTACTCACTAAGTTATATGATTATTGTACCATACATCTTGACTTATGTGAGTGCTGTACTGTACTCATGGAGTTAAGTGAGAGCTGGGCCATGCTCACTGAGTTATGTAAGTATTGTATTATATTCACTGAGTTATATGAATGATGTACTGTGCACACCAAGTTATGTTAGTGTTGTACCATATTCACTGAGTTATGTGATTGCTGTACTGTGCTCACTGAGTTATGTGAGTGCTGTATCATACTCACTGAGTTATCAGATTATTCTACCACAATCACTGATTAATGTCAATGATGTAACATACTCACTGATTTATGTGAGTGCTGTGCTGTACTCACTGAGGTATGTGAGTGCTGTACTGTACTTACTAAGTTATGTGAGTGCTGTACTGTACTGTACTGTACTCGCTAAGTTATGTGATTACTGTACCACACGTACTGACTTATGTGACTGTTGTACTGTACTCACTGAATTATATGAGTGCTGGACCATGCTCACTGACTTATGTGAGTGCTGTACTGTACACATGGAGTTATGTGACTGCTGTACTATACTCATTGAGTTATGTAAGTACAGTACAATTGTGCTAGTGAGTCGCTGCCAAGTTTCCTTAGTCCTGATTCTTGGATGCTCGCATAGTGATTGTTCACACCTTCAGTATTTGTTGGTGTAGAGTGTTCTCTTGTGGAGGTATGGGTGACCTTATGTGCTGCTTACTGACCATCTGTATAAGTAAGAGTGTGGCCTCCAGTTAAAATAAATAATTACACCTCTAACAAATCATGTCTTACTGGTTCAGTAGTAGCTGGTTTTCTGTGAGCATTAGGCAATTCCTACACTGTCTCAATATACCAAGTTCATCTGAATGGATAGTGGCAGGCTGACTTCCATGTTTGCCAGATGGATTGAATTATTGATGGAAAGAATAAAATAATGAGCTAATTTAGTCTGTGGACAGTGAATATGCTGTGTGGCTCATCCTTGCTATATAGAAAACGTACTAGTTGAGCTGAAGTTGCTTTAGCACTGATGTGATGACTACTGAAAGCTTCAGAGAGAAAATTAAATAATACAATCAAATCCAAGAGTAATGCACAGCTATAGTTCCATAAAGCACAACAAAGTCAGTACAATAACAATAGACTGAGGAGGTAGTATAAATGAAACACAGTAAGATCCAAGAGTAGTACACAACTATAAAGTGATGCAATACATAATTACAAAGTATACTTCAGAATAGCAGGCTTAGTTACCACTAATATTATGACTGGAAGTTGGATTGGATGCCACATACAATGCACTTGAAGGACAATTTGCTACTAATAGAATGAAGAGAGGTTACCTTGAATGCCAAAACACACACAGACACACACACACACACACACACACACACACACACACACACACACACACACACACACACACACACACACACACACACACACACACACACACACACACACACACACACACACACACACTCTTCAAAGAATCATTAGGGCTGATGTTTTACAGCGGTTGCTTCTAGGATGCCATCAAATGCATAGTACAAAGGGTCAGTAAGCTTGGGTGCAATGCAATGATTGCTTCTAGATTTTACCAGACTCTGTTAACACATGCTTACAGTATATGATTATAGTTATTATCAATAATGAGTCTCTGCTCAAAGGGAAATATCAATATCAATGGCTGTTGAAGATAGTTATTAATTTGTCTAGGAACAGCACGGGGCTTTTATAAGAAGAAGAAGAACAACAATAATAACAGTTTGAACAAGTGACCTACAGACAACAACAAAAACATCTGTAATCTGTAAACAAACAGAAGTAGCTGCATGCAATGTAGTGCTGCTTATAGCCAAATTGTACTACCAGTCTTGAAAACTAAGCAAGTGATTAAGATGAATCTAAAGAACATTAGGTAACAGTTATGCACATTTTAAAACAAATCATTTTCATCTATACAGTAACCCACCTCACAGGTCTACTTTGTGCAGCAAGGTCAAATTTGATTAGAACTGGCCAATCAAGTACCATTGTGTTGTAAGGATCTGCAACACTGAGCAGCCCAGTCAAACAAAGCTACAGATCCTACTATGCTGCACAATTACACTTAAAAGTCACAGCCAATCAGAAAATCAATACAGAAAGTATCCCAAAGAAACAAAACTAGGGCAGAATGAGCAATGAATGCACTTTAAAAACATAAATCTGATACCCTCCTCCATTTTGTCTGCCTGTCCTGCAGACATATCTAGTATAAAAGACCAATTATGTGTCCTAGCGAGAGACTATTTACTTGACTTATTGCTATTTTTGTCAAACAGCCATTCTTCATTGTACAGTGCTTGTCTATATTAAGTGCAGCATCTTGTATTAACTAAACTCAGTAGCCCATATGCTAAGAAGATGCCAGCAGCCCTAACCTTTCTTTCTCCCCCATTTTTCCTCACTCCTCACTCTGCATTTTTCAGTGTCTTTTTCCTTCCTATATCCCACCCTTCCCTGGAGCTAGTTGCTCTACTACTTTTATCTCTCTTAATCACTGCCACTGTTACTCCCCTGATCTTCTCCTGTTTGCAGTTTCCCCTGTCCAACTGTATAGTTATCTCTTCAGTTTAACCTACTGTACTGCACGGGTAATTCATTTCATAGTTACCTACCTGTACAGCCTAAACCTAACACTCTCTCCTTCTACTCACTCCTGCCACGTCTCATCTTTTTCTTTTTCTAAATCTACTCCTGCTTTTTCTATACCCCTCCAGCTTCCTCCCTAACTAGTTTAACTTTCTCTCTCTTACTGCTTGTTTCCTGTGGGCTAGGTCTGCCCAGAGTGTTGGCCCCGCTCCGTTCACCTCACTCTGCTCAGCTCACTCTGCTCCCCTACCCTGCCCCCATTTCCCGCCGGCCCCCACTACCTCATCTTTTATTCTAACCCCTAATCACCTGACCACTAGTCCAATCCATAATTGCTAGATCTCTAGCCCAACCCACTCTTCCCACCTCCCTCCCACCCTCTAATCCAATTACTTCCTACACTGATCCCACTCCCAACAACATATACCAAGCCAGCACACCTCCACCCTTACACAGAACTAACCAGGGATCCTCATTGTAGTATTCACTCTAAGGACTATCATGTTACCCACACTCACATAACTATCATTAGCTCTACTATCACTAACCTTCCTCACGTCCTTACAAACGAACCAACCACTGCACTAAATTATCGTACTACCCGCACTAGCCCACCCTCTCAAACCCACTCACACCTCTACATCTGCCCTACAATTATAAATCTCGCAAATACAATGTACGCACATACAATCATAACACCAACTCATTACACTAGGAAAAACACACATAGACCAATCTCACAAACAATATTAAAAAGCACATACTGACACTCCTACAAACTCTGCTAATCTCTGGTGACATCCACCCAAATCCAGGTCCCCTCACAGCCAAACAAACATCTGACCTGCTGAGCCTAAATCTCAACATAAGAAGTATTACCAGCAAGCTAACAGACCTACATGCATTTATAGCCCACTACAACCCTGATATACTCACCATTACAGAGACCTGGCTTAAACCCAGTATCCAAGATGAAGACTCCCCCACCCCCAGGGTATACTACACTTAGATCTGACAGTACAATCAAGAAAGGAGGAGGAAGAGCCATTGTCTTTAAAAACACCCTTAACCTCCAGCTCCTGCACCCCACACCATCCACATTTCAAAATGCTGAAGTTCTATTTTCTGTCCTCTCCTTAAGAAACACCAAAAAGATCAATATAACGTGCTGCTACAAACCTCCAGGCAATAACTCACTCATAATAGAAGACATCCTACACTGGACAAAGGACAACCTACCACAGGAAACAATCCTATTAGGTGGCCTAAACACGGACTGGACAGCCTGTAACTCCAGCAGCCCCTCTTCACATATCAACTTATATGGGTTCTTTCAATTAATTGAAGAACCAACTAGAATAGACAAGAAAACAAAAAAATAATCTATATTGGACTGGGCACTAACCAACTATCCCAAGCAAAATTATACAGTAGGCTGTCTCCCAGATGATCTAAGTGATCATCTCCCCACCTTCCTACTCCACAAACACTCCAATCATCTCAAACCAGTTGTCTACAAACTAGTATGAGATGACCATAACCTTACTCCACAATACCTAAATACTGTCCTAAGCCACTGCAACTGGGAATCACTATGGACACTAGGGTTAGACCAGGCAGTAGACTACTTCAATACTACCTTCTCTAACATTCTTAACAGTCTTGTCCCAGCAGAAAGATCAGAGTTAAGGCCAACTATGCTAGGGACACTAGAGCCTTGCTAAAAGCCAGAGATAAAGCCTGGAAAATCTGGAAAACTGACAATACCCCTAGCTCCAGGCAATACTATCAATAACTTAGAAACAAGGCCAAAGTTGAATGCAAAATAAACAAACAAAACTATTTTCTTAGTGCCCAAAGCAAATATTCAAAGAATCCACAAAAATTTTGGCATGCCATTAACTCCCTACTAAAGCCAGGCAAAACCACTACTACAGCACCCAACTCTACAGACAATACCCTAAACATAGCTTCTTAATTTAATAACTAAGTCCATCTTAGCCCTGTCCAGTCAAATAACCAAAAAATAGCCTACCTCAATCACAACCCAACCTATCCCACAGTTCCCCTTTTTCAGCCTATCACCTGTGCCCACCTCAGCTATCAAAAAGCTCCTCCTAAAACTCAAGCCAACCACACTGGCAGCTGATGACATACATGCTGCATGCCTAAAAATGGCTAGTGACTCCCTATCATATCCTTTTTCCATCCTAATTAACCACTCCATACAAGAGTCCTACATACCCAAACTCTGGAAAGTATCTCACATAATTCCTCTCCATAAAGGAGGTAACTCCTAGGACTTCTCCATCTACCGACCTATTGCCATCCTATGCACTCTATCTAAAATTCTTGAGAAATGCATCCACTTGCAGGTGATGACATTTCTTAACACACACAATCTCCTATCTACCACACAACACAGTTTCCGACCACATCACAGCATTACCACCACCCTTCTGTCCTTCACTAATCATATCAACCTTCACAGGAATGATAACAAATATGTATCAGCCATTTTCCTAAACCTCTCAAAGGCACTTGACATGGTCTCCCACTCTATCCTACTAGACTCACTAACATCACTATCCTTCACCTCCTCTACTATAGCCTGGTTCATCTACCTATCTGACAGGCAACAATCTGTCCAGTGGAAAGGAACTCTGTCACCACAACTTCCAACCACCATAGCAGTCCCACAGGGCTCTATACTGGGCCCACTACTATTTTCTATAGTCACAAATAACCTCAATAGCTCTACACAGCATGCCACACTCATTCAATAGGCAGATGATTCAACCCTGATATGCTCTGCTTCATTTCCCACCACCCTGCAAACACTCACTCAGGATTCCTTCAACTCTATAGAAAAATGGATCTCAGGTATCCAACTAATTCTAAATCCTAAAAGGAAAATTGCTACTATTTCCCCCAATAGATAAAAAAAACCCTCTCCTTTACCATAACATCTAAGGATGGCACGACCATCTCTTCTTCTAACCACACCAAACGTCTGGGCATTGAAATTGACAATAATCTTCACTTTGATGTCCACATCTCACATGCCATAAAACTAGTACACAAAAAGCTAGGCTTCCTATACAGGCATAAGTCCTTTCTCTCACAAAAAACTAGTCACTCTTGCACAAAGCCACCTCCTATCAGCTCTATTATATGTAGCACCAATCTTCACCCAAATCAGAAAGTGTGACCTAGACAAACTAGAATCACACTACAATAAAATAGCCAAGTTTGCTACTAACTCAACCTATAGAACCCATCAGTATACTGCACTAAAAGAACTAAAATGTCTTGAGCTACCACAGCTACTTAACTATCACCAGCTGGGTACAGCCTGCAATATTCTCAAATATGCCTGAAAAAAAACTCAATATCCAATCTGCTTACTGTCTACACTGCAAACCAGTATCTTAGATCTAGTGAAAAATCTCTCTTCTCCATCACCAAGGCTAATAACGCAGGAAACGCATTCTACTCACACACCGTTGCCAGAAACTGGAACTCTCTTCCCCATTCCATGTCCACTGCCCCCTCCAACTCTATATTCAAAAGCTCCCTCAAGTCACATATCCTTAATACCTGGTTATGCTCTTGTATCACATAAGCTTACCCACACTCCCCAAATTGCTCTCTGATAAACTGCTTGATCTCTGATTATCTGCATGCTTGTTCATTTGAAAAGTTGAACTTTTAACTGTAGAATTTACTTGATATATTTTCTTCTCTTAGCAATGTATCACTGACATTGTCATTTTACTTATTTTCTATATCATCATTTATTTGGAATGTTTTTTGTAATTTCTTGTTTTATTATTATGTTCATCATATATGTTATAACCTGTTTGCTACATCTTATTTGTGTATTATACTTGCTGTACTGTTTTTGTATAACTAGATGCCGGAGCTTTTCTCCCCGGGCCTCCGCTGAAAATAGACCTGGTCCGGTTGGAATTTCCCAGTTAAAAATGTAAAATAAATAAAAATAAATAAATGAATGTTGATTAACTAAAAAGTAACACTTCACTGATACCTTTCAGTCTGGTAGCACTATCAAATCATTTTAGAACTGGTCAGTTCCATGTTAATGTGTAGCAAGAAAATGCAGCACAAAGCATTCAAGCCAAATAGACCAGCAGGTTCTACTATGCAACCCAGTTTATATGCTATACTAAATTGTCAAAGCCAGTCAGAAAGACAGTAGTAAATGGAGGAAAGAGAACACACAAATCTCATTCTCTCAGTGGAAAAAAGCAAAAAAAGTGTCTAAAATGAACAAAACTATTTTGCCAGAAGAATTGCTAGGATGGAGCAAAAGGGGCACTAATTGATATAGGGCATGATTGGCAGAAGCTGATTAGTGTTCATTGCAATACTGCTCCCACCTCTCAAGCTTCCATCCCCAAAATGAGGAACACCAGCAGTTATAATGTGGAACAAATGGGGAAAATGTGGAACACATACAAACAACTTGCTAACAACTTCAACTAGGAAGGTCATAGGATGCCTAAATTATGCTGGTTTTACTTGCAAAAAAGATCTTTTAATGAATTAATATGATTTATTTCTATTTACCATGGATAACAGTTAAAGATTTCCTAACACAGAATGCGTGCCAGACCCTTTCAATGTGGAACTTCAAGGAACATGAACTTTTCAAGACTACAGTTGAGGTACTTTCCTCGTAATGAGGTACACTTGAGAGGTATGATACTGTTATTTCAGTATATGAATGCCAGTATTGCATTTGCAGTGAAGCCCTTTAGCTTTTCAGTTTTTGGGGGCATAAATTGTAGTAGCTGTTTGCTATGAAAGAATATATATTTTTTTGTTTTATTCTTTATATCAGAAAAGCTTTTTAGAGGGAGGGGGCCAGATCTGACAGCAAAATAGCTAGTTATGCCTCTGTTTGGCACACTAAACAGTATTACTGCATTAACAGTAAAATCAGTAACAGGTTTAAACTCTTGAGATTTATAAGTAGATATTCTGGCATAGCAAGACTGAGCATACACAAAAGTGACATGTTGCTTAGGCAACAAGATAAAATCACAAGGCAGTTCATTTGGAATACAGTAGAGAGTTGATTATCCAAACTAAATGGGACCTAGGGTAGTTTGGATAATCAAAGTGTTCAGATAATCAAACATGTAACTGAATCAGATAAAAAACTTTTCTGCATGTAGGAATACACTTTTCAACCATTCATCAATTCCAATGGACAATAAACAATATTTTCACACACAAGCTGGATACGAGCTCAAAAAGCATACTCAAGCAAATATGTATAATGTTTACATATTCAGACTTTATGATTTTTCCTACCCAAAAACTTTGGAAGGCTGGTTCTGATAATCAACATTCAGATAATTGACTGTCTACTGTACAAGTTTGCAATAATTCATTAGGCAGCAAAATTAATTTATTAGGTTGTTGTTCTGAGCTGTGTAATTCACTGGTTAAATGAAAACAAGATGAACTGTTCTAACTGCAGTTATGTATAAAACTAATCATGAAATCCAGTGCAGATATTAGTCACCGATTAAATCATTATCAGATAGTAGTCCTACAACTTTCAAGCAGAAGTGAGCTACATGCCACAGAAGCACATTATCAGGAAGTAATTATTAATTTAAGTCATTCCACAGTATCAATACATTAATTATTAGGCTAAAATTGAATCCATTCATTTGAAGTGAAAGTTGTATCTCGAGGTCTAATTGATTTGAGTAACAACAGTAAAAAATCGCACAGGTTTATTTAATAGGCAGCACTTGAATGTATATACATACTGTAATCCAATTCAGTTGATTTTTGTAGGGATAGAAGCTTAAGGTAAATTCTGTCAGAGTGGAAAAAGGACAACTCTGCCAAAGAGGTAATACTTTCTAATCTTATACAAAGAAAAGAACACTTATAGGGCAAATTGCAGTAAATTAAGCAGATGAGCAACCTTTTGGAAATTTGTTCCATGTGAAAAGAGGTAGGTTCTCAGTAAGTCATTGCCTTGTTGCTTTTGTAGCAGAGTGCAGACCTGAATAGGCAACTCCACAATATGCACTTCCAAGTGTCCTCAAATCAAGGTACCTAAGATGTGTGCACAGTTTGACAAAAAGTGCACCATTTGTTAACTGGCCATCTTACTCTGAATCTAGCAATAATGTTGAGAAACAAAATATATATCTTTGCAGTCTATGCACCTGTTTATTTCTAAGTTATTATCCAGGTAAGTAGGCTAATCCATGGACGTTTTTTAGCCATGACCTGGGCCATGATGGCAAAGAACTACAACATATACAGGAAATTTAGTGTAATCAATCAATCAGCATGTTTCCAGGAAATGGGAGAAAGCTGAATTCCCTGAGATAATACACAGAAGCATAGGGAAAAGAAGAAGATTTGACTTAAATGGTGAGCTGAAACCAGGACTGAGCCTACTGCCCTGAACCTATAACGAAGAGATCTTTCCAGGGAGTCACTATGCTGCTATCCAAAGTAGGTTCACATGTTCAAAACAGGCCATCAGTGGTGACCATAACATTTTAAAAAATGTTTTTACTTGGATTGTTGATAGCTAAGCTGGGATACTCTGCCTGCCCTGTTCGTGTTTCTTGGAGATGGACAATCCTGAGTTAGAAGCTAATGAATATTATTTTAATTCTAGCATTTACACTTATTGCATGTAACACCCCTCCAAGAAAACACAAACAAAAAATGATCTAAGAATGGTACAAAGTGCTAGACCACTGTGTTTAAGTATACATTACAGTGGTAATTACTGCAGTTCCAAGCTATATATACTGCAGGCATAACAATAACAAAACATTAGTCAGTCAGTATAGGGCAAGTCAGGAGTAGAATTAGGCTTCATACTGTTCTTATTCAAAAAAATAGTAGCATTGCTTATGAACCATTTGGAAGTGGAATCTAAGGAGAATGAACTATCTGCATAGGCATCCCTCTCTTTCTCTGTTTTTTAATGTATCAAGAGTCTCTTATATCAAATTGCAGTAAGTTTAATGCAGGGACAGATATTAGGAAGTCTGGTTCATGCCAGAAAGGCAGGTAGTAGTGATCCAAAACTGTACTGTGGTGGAAAATGCTGACCATGCAGTTTCATAATACAGTAAACTCTCAGATAACCGAAACTCAAGTAAACGGCACTCTAAAGCAACCAGCAGAAAAAAAATTGAAAGAATACAGTTAGATTTTTAGTGTTTTTAAAAGGAAGATAGGAATAAACCCCTCTCTCCCCAACCTGAGAACAAGTGAAACCAAACAAATAATACAGGGTATAGTGTTAGTCAAGCCTATTTTTAATAGTAACTCTCAAGCAACCAGAAACTGCAGTTAGCCGGCATCTACCAATCCCCACATAGTTTACTGTATGCATCTTCTATATCCATGAAGAATGGTAGGAAAACTGGATGGAGCAAGGCAGGACATACACCCTTCATAAATCCGTAACCTTGGGTTGAATATAACTCTTTCCATTTTCTTTGACTTTTCACTTATACCATCTCTTTTTGAAATACTCAGTAATTTCTAAGTGTATCACCCATGCAAGACATTTAGTCTAATTAATAAACATAAGTTAAAAAAAGACTTTGCCATGTCTAACCTGAAATTAGTGTTTGCATTTCAGTCACTATGACCTCACATTCATCATGACTTTCATTTAGAAATGTAGTCCTGCTATGCCCCCTTGCTACTGTATGCACTCATATCATATCCACATTCATTAATAGCTTCAAGTCACCTCATTATTTACTGATACTATGACTCATTCTCTTACTCATCCTGGTTACCCTTCTCTGCATTCTCACCACCAAGCTGGCAACCTTCTGGCTGTGCAAATTCCATAAATGCACATAGCACTACAGCTGTAATCAAATCGATAATCTCTATATTTGCTCAAATACTTGATGTGCCTGTAATCAAATTCCCCTCATAAAACCACAAATTATTTTGCTCATTACTGCCACTAGTGTTTCACATTGCTTCTGACAGATTGACATACTGGGACTCAAAACACGCAAATCCTTGTCAGTAATTGATGAATGCTTTTCAATACCATACCCACAAAAGGCTCATATCCCACACAGGGATTACCATATACCAAATGCAGTGCATATATTTTTATTCATTAGCTAACCTCAATCACACTACCTCTTCAGCCTCCATGCATCCCTTTTCAGAATGCCTCCCTTATCTTGCACTCTTCCCCCCTAAATCAGTATCACTAGCAAATAGTTATGCCATGCAGTTCCTTATTAATATAATATCTAATGCATACACATCAAATAGAGAATGTCTCCTCACCAACGACTGTGGAACCCTACTAATCATTCTCATCTTTCAAGAGTGAAACCTCTGTACATCGATCTTCATCTCTCTTCCCTTCAAACCATTTCACATCTATTTGACTAATGTATAACTCCTATGCAAATCTCCTTAAGCTTTGTCACCTGTGTTCTCTGTAGGATAAAGTCAAAGTTCTTGCTGAGTTCCAAATACAGAATGTATATTGGATTTACCTGTCCTACCTCACACGTCAACCAGTTGTAAAATTACATCATCTTTTACATATGGCTGTTACTGAAATCCATATTGATGATCATATTGAAATTTCTTACCATCTAAACAAAGTTCCTGAATCTATTCCTCAATATATTTTCGAAAATCTTTCCCACTCTCTGTTAGCACTGAGGATTAAGACTATGAAATGCTAATAATATGCTTCCTGTTGTATTAGGTTTGATTCCCTTAACCTCTTTTTGCCTATTGTGTTATTTTCAGCAAGTTACTTAACCAGGCCCTTGACCTAGTTTCTCATTAAAGTACCCTAAAGATAATTATTTACCATTTCTTACATTTTTTTGTTTTAGAACTATTGACCTTTTATGTGACATTTTGCTTACCTGCATATATTACAGATTACAGTGGTCATTGTTACTTCCCATTTTTGCATGTCATTTCTTTTGCTTTTAGTACTCCAACGTCATCTTCATCCACTTAGACGTCATTTGCAATTCACCTTCATTCTCAAGAAAGCCTTTCACCTTTGTAAACTATATTTTGATAATTCCCCCAAAGTCCATTTGCCAGTTTTATTCTACAGGCTTACAAATTACATTTAGGTGACTTAGTTTTACATAATTTACTCCCTTTAACTCCACATCAAAGATTTAGTTTCTGTCCAAGGAGCGCGTATCCTAATATGCTATGCCATAGGATAATCTCTGTTATCCAGCATAGTCTACAACTCTGACTCTCCTTCCTCATACATATGTTCATGAGTTCAATTATCATGTTTATGATCTACTGCCCTTCATGAAGACTGATTGCTGTAGCTCCATGTGGATGTTTTCTACTTCTCATATTTATATATCACTACTATTTCTGAAGGTGGGAAGCGTATTCTATCTTCTTAGAAGGCAATGTACAAGGTGGCTTTCATTTATTCTGTTATTGCTATTTATTGTACCTTTAGCTAACATGATTTGACACTGGATCCTTAAGCAAAGTGCTCCAGACATCTCTCTCTCTCTCTCTATATATATATATATATATATATATATATATATATATAGATAGATAGATAGATCTATATAGATATAGATACAGATAGATAGATAGATAGACAGCAGTTCCTAAAGACTTTATGTGAATCAAATAATTTAAGACTTTTTAATTAACAAGGTTTTGATTTTATTCTGATTGAACTTTAGCCCTGACTTCAAGCCAAAATATTGTATTTTATTTTTATATATATGTATTTATAAATATATTGGGCCCGATTCTATAAAGTTCACAGAATCCAGCACATTACACCAATATCAACAGCAAAGATGCAGATGATAATGGAATATGTAAATGTGCCACAGTGAACTCCAAATATTTTGATGCATAACAGAATATCTCAGTAATAATGGAGTACTGTACATTACCTGCAAGTAATCTGTAAGAAATAAAAAAACACTGTCAAAGAATGATGTGCATTAACAAAGTTATGGAAAGGATCTCACAATTCAAGTATTCTGACAGTGTTAAATACATAACTATACCAGAATCTCTCCAGTAAGGACAACTATGGAATATCACTGTACGTCTATTATTATTAAAATATGCTAGCTATTATTTATGGATTCCAATGGAATCTGTAAATTTTCTAATAAAAATATTAATAAAGGTGAAGGGCAATCACAGCCACATCAGCACAGTTAACATTAGCTCGCAATGGGTTCAGGACTTGTGTAGCCAAGGAAAGTGTTAAATAGAAAAGAAGATATGGGGTATAGGCAAAGAAGAGGGACACATAAGAGGGGCGTTGGAAGAGGAAAATCAGAGGGCCATAGACAATGTTTTTTTTTTTTGGTGGGAATAGGCTTTTTTATTTTTTTAAGAATAGAAGGAAAGGTAAAGAAAGGGAAAGAGGAGGAGAAGGAAATCAGAGTGGGCATATCTATAGAACATATATCACAACACATGACAGATAAAGGCTAGGGAAAAAAAAGTAAGGATGGGTAATTTACTAAGACAGCACACTGTATAAAATGGGAAATGGAATGTTGTCAGACAGGGTGGGGATACATACCAGCCATGGTGAAATGCAGAAAAAGCATATCTACCTATGCACTATCATGTTACCACATGTTGCAAACTGTGTGGCAGTCATACCTGGATGTGTATGACCAATGGTAGATATGTGTTGCAGGGTAATAAATATGGATCACAGTACAGACTGGATAAACAAATGCACATCCAAGTAGTCTGTCAACAGTGCAATTGCAAGCCAAGCAGCAAAACAGATGTGCAAATGCAGATCTATGACTACTAGGTAACTTCAGCAAAAGACAAAACTGAACCTTCAACCATGCATGTGAAAGGCAAACAACCAAGCACAGTGCCAAACAACAGTACTGCAACAAAGTGGTAAAATAACTGCTAAATACACAAGTAGGTATACACAACCCAAACAAAAGTGTAATGGAATGCATATATGTGACGCACATATGCCATGTCAAAGGCAACACACAGGTGTAGGCATATATGTATGACCTAAATGGAATGTACATGAAAGCAATGTCAATGCACATACACATCCAATGATATGTAAGAATATTAGCAAAATTCTAACATTCCAGCTTAAAAAATACTAGCTTGTGCACATAATTTCAACATCATGCACTGGTTAACAAACAAATAGCCAGAGATTTGTGTGCAGATGACCTGCATCCATAAAATGGCCATACATTTAGCACATGTTCACCATGTCAACAATGTAATACTTGACAATGGTCAATAACTGCACCAAAGGTAAACATATCTGCAGAATATATTACATAAATATGATGGTGGAATTGAGGTGGACAACCTGGGCCCACATCATGGAAGACAATGATAAAGCAGGATAACAAGGCAAGGTTACACATTGCAAATGTATTGCAAATGCATGTGTACAGCACAGAGGGTGCTGTGAAAGCCAACCCAAAATACATTTAAGCAAATGTATGTCATATGGACAGACTGTATTGCTTGATATCCACAAAAATCAGTATGTATAAATCACACATACACAGTAATGTGCAATCATGTAACATCAGCAGGCATAGGTAAGCAAGGTATGAATTTCAATCACATACACATATCATGCCATGCCAATGTTGAATAAATAACCACAAGTGTATGTCACATGCCCTGCTCATTAATGATCAGAGCACACTTCTGTAAGCATCATTACAGCCCATCAATGATAAGTCAATGGATGCTCACGTGTCAAAGGTGAAATGGTGTTTTAGTATGGATTGGTCTATGTGCAGAGACATGTACAATCATCAGTTAATGTGTACATATATTGCCAGAAGGTGTGAACTTATGTGAATAAGGAATGGGTATAGAAAAGTAACACAGAGCAAACATGGCATAATGTACTGATACTGAATAAATCATCCTTACTGAGGTGAATATATTAATGTTAAATTGTTATTCAATGCAGTCAGAAAGGTAGGACTGCCCATAGGTATAATATACCTGTATATGACCCCACATGCCATCGGCATTGCCAACAAATGACACACAACAACACATCACACCAATGTGACAGCATGACAACTGTTATCCAAAGCACATGGGAAATGACATGTCCTTCTGTTGCACATACATGATATGGTAATACACAAATTCTAACCATACCACAGTGGTAGTGCTGGACTATGGACAACATCTGTTGTGTGTCAGTTTCCCTCAGTAAAACACATGTTTACAGGGTAATTGTTGCAGCACTAGCTGCCGGTTAACTGCCACAGTGCATGGACAGCTGAATGTGGGAGAAAAGTGTACTGTGTTAATGTGTATCATGCACACATTGAAACATAATTAAATGTCACACAATGATATCTGCATGGTATGTTTGCACACATAACATAGAACCATGGAAAGTACATGGTATGCATGCACAAGAGTGCATATATAGTCCAATCAATTATATGTCAATCAGCATTTTAGCAGCATAGCACAATTCGAGTACACAGTAAACACTTACAGACTTGAAGGACCAGTCTGATAGGGATAAGCCTCATGAATGATCTCCCCAGCTATCTCCCCAAATGAGACAAGCATAGCCCATTTCATGTACTGGAAAAAGTTACCCATCATGTCCCTCATCTGTATTGAAAACAAATCAGTCACAACCTCCTGGATCTCCTCCCAGTTATCATCTCTGTTGTTCCTGCTATCATCTCTTCCAGGGTACAGCAAGCATGGTGGCTCATGCAGGTGCAGGTCCAGCTTCCGTGTAATCGTTGTCATCATCTGAGGATTCCAGCAGTGGCCTGGCATGCACTCATCAACTACCTCTGATTGGCAATTGTCCACAGACCCCATGCTCTGTGAAGATGAATCTCAAAACATGACAGAAATTATATCTGCATACCTGATACAACCTGTCTGCATACCATACCCACTGTGACACAATGAACAGGCAGAAGACAGTTCTTTTGAAAGATTATGACCATAGACCACTGCACCACCATATGCAATGTATGTCTGTAGTTAAATCAATAACAATGAAAAGCAAATACCTATCATGCCACACATTCCCATGAAGATCATAGCTAATTTTAAAATGAAGCTGATGTATACAATAAAACAGTTCAGTTTGAAATGGTGAAAACATTAGTAAGTAGCACAATTGCAATGAACACAATTGCTGCCAGTGAATGACTCCAATGTCATTTTATGTATAATTATGGGCATGGAAGAATGTATCCATCACTGATGTCAGCGGTTCAATCATGGCTATGCAATAGCATGCATAACAAACTTACCAGTGGAAATAGTGACATCACCTAAACATTTTCTTATTTGCCAGTATGAAGCATTACAAGCATATGCAGTGCAAAAACATGTAACATATCTTAACATTTGAATGGAATTGTACCCAACACTGCCTCATGACACATTAACATGACTGAAATCTGACAAAATAAAAGCTAGAAAATGTCAAGGTAACATTATTATTGGGACCTGCACTGTTTAATAATGTTGTCTGTTTCGATAAACTGTCCAGCTGAGTGCCTGATAACAAGTCATTATTTCCATTCTTTTCCCTTTGCATGTGTTCCCTGAGCAGCTATGTCTGTGTGTGAATGTAAATTGTAGACTCTGCATGTAAAGAGTCATATGAGCACCCACCAAGTGACAGTGTTAAAATGAAGACAAAATTAAAATAAAGACAACGTGAGATGACAATATTGTGGAAACTAGGCAAGCCATATGGCAAACATGTGAGCCAGGCAGCATGGTACTTGGCTGACTCCATGTCAATATAAAGAATACAACAATAGCAAATACTTAATAGTGTTATAAATACAGTCACAGCCTGTGACAGATGTAAATCTAGTATATGTTGTACAAACAGTATTGCATGTCTACAATTGTATACATGACCTACCCACAATTAGTAGCAATCAGTAGCCTGCAAAATACAAACATCTTGATGTTGCTAGTTGATTATGAAATATTACAAATAAATGCCTATGAGCACAAGTATCCACAAACACGGGATGCAAGTATATTGTAACAAAACCACCTAAGGTGTTGTAGTCAGATGCAGTACCAATGTTGAACTGAAGGGCATGCCACACAGTCTGCAAATAGTGTGAGCACTGACACAGCAAGCATTAATTCTGTCTGTGAACAGGCAGACTATGCAAAACAAATCAGTCAATGGGAAACACATACAAATGTGCCATCAAATGCATTATAAGCAGTAGCCAAAGCATTACACATTTGTATGCAAAACATTTACCTCGAAATATGTGTGACAGATACACAAACATGACTGTCATTTAGTTTGTGGCCTACATTTCATAAACTATCTTCATAAAACATGGTTTGATGCTAAATGATATTTCAATGCATTTGTACTTCAATTAGACTTTTAAGCACAGGTAAAGTGTGATTATTGCACTTACGTTACTGATGCATGTTGGATATTCAGGCATTCTAAGCAATATGCATGGTAATGTATACAAATATAGGCATGTAGCAAGGATCAGATACATTTTATTTAACAAAAATGGAGAATTAAGTGACATACCTATTTCTGTCTGCTGCTCCTCAAGCCTGTGCATCTACTTGATGTACAGGCAATTATTTTGGTCCTGTCTTCACTGGCTGAAAAAACAAAAGGGCAACTATCATTGATGTAGTCCTCAAATAACAGGGATATATGTTGCTCAAATCATGTTCTAAAAAACTTACTTCTGTAGAAACTCAGATTATTGCCATACCATTTTACAATGTTGCACACAGGCTTTTACATCTTTAAATACAAAGTGGAGGACATGAGATTCAAACCTGCAACTCTAACATATGTCCACACTCTACCCAACACCTACCTGTCTAGCTAATCTTGCTTGCCTGAGAGTATGGGCTGTGAATGCAGTGAAAAGACTTGGGGTTATAAATGTGCAAGTATGGGCTACTAACATGGATCAAGGCGTAGGATTTCTAAAAAGGAACACATGCTGGGTATGTAGGTAAATAATTAGCAAGAATGAATTCATGTCAGCAATGTGGTCACAACCAGTAACAGCAATGGAAAACCTTCATCCTTCAGACAGTGGGACAGTGTCATGTACCACATAGGTACTGTTAACAGAGAAATAAAAGGTGCTTTACATCAGGAACACATTAAGGTACACAGGAGGGCTACATTTAAAGATTTTCCTTGGCAAAGTGCATATCACATATCAAATGCATACATCACTATGTCTCCCTGTTCAGCATTTCAGCTTTAACTCTGACCACCTGCCTCCATCAAAAGATAAGGATGAGATAGTTCTTGAATTGAATTTAATAATGAATGACAAAACCAAAAAGCTATTTGTCAGATATATAACAGTCTGTTCCAAATTGTACGCATAACCCTGTACTTAAAGAGTTGCTGTTGACAGAGTATTATGGATTATGAAGATATTCATAGGAATTTGAGGAATAACTGAATTATTTGTAACCATGCACAAAATAAAAGTTAATATTAATAAGCAGTTATGCAGACAAGAATATTCAACAATGTGTGAAATCTTCTTCTTTTGGCTGTTCCCATTAGGGGTTGCCACAGCAGATCATCTGTTTCCTTTTCTTCCTGTCCTCCACATCTTGTTCTGTCACACCAACCACCTGCATGTCCTCTCCCATCACATCCATAAACCTTATCTTAGGCCTTCTTCTTTTCCTCTTACCTGGTAGCTCCATCCTTAGCATCCTTTTTCCAATATATCCAGCATCCTTCCTTACCACATGCCCAAAACCAAAGCAATCTCACCTCTTTGGCTTTGATTCCAAACCAGCCAACCTGTGCTGACCCTCTAATATACTGAATCCTAATCCTGTCCATCCTCATCACACCCAGTGCAAATCTTAATATTTTTAACTCTGCCACCTTCAGCTCTGACTCCTGCCTTTTTGTCAATGCCACTGTCTCCAACTCATGTAACATAGCTGGTTTCATTACCATCTTGCAGACCTTCCCTTTCACTCTTACTGGTACCCATCTGTCACAAATTACTCCTGACACTCTTCTACACCTACTCCTCCCTGCCTGTACTTTCTTCTACACCTCTCTTCAACACTCTCCGTTACTCTAAACTGTTGATCCCAAGTATTTAAACTCATAAACCAAGATAACAATATAATGATCTATTTCCATATGTGCATTTGAACCCACAGCATGCCAATATATAAGCATGCTGGCCAGTTTCTTTACAGGCCAAGTTCACAGGCAACACACATCTCATCTTAGCAAACAGGTACTATGTGTGTTTATCTGTATTCCTGCAGATAACAGATGAATATGGAAACTTCCAACACTTATTGGCCATTATAATCTGAAGAAATAACCACTGTCAACACATAACTGAAAACCTGTGTATAATCAGTTAGACAGGCATTCCTCTTGGCTTAAGCAAATGGGACTGTAATAAGAATGTTCACGTTATTAGAAGGAATAAAGTAAAGAAGTTATTTATCAGTTACTCTTCAGACATAAACAGCTACATTCATGGTGTAATGGATAACTACAGAATGCATAGTAATCAGCAGCCCAGGTACTATAGGCATCAGTGATGTAAGACTATAGTGGATGTGTGAAATGATGTTGTTGCAAGTTGGAAAACAGATGAATGTCTACAAAGTTCAGAATTATATATATATTATAAACATTAGTAAATGAATTAACGACATGGGAACAGAACCCATACTCATACAGAGAACAGACACCATATTTTCATAATTATCGAGCTGAGCTAATTGTCAAAATAGTTACTTAATGGTTATAAAATCCATGTATATGATATATTTGGGGCACAGCTACATCTCTATATTCCGGAGAAAAGCTCAGGTCTATGTAGGATTGTGACACTTGCTGAAGGGAAACAGTGGCAATCTCCACACCTCTGTGATCCTCGCAATCTGGTTCCAAATGTTGATTATTATGAAGTTCATTTTCCCGGCTCTCATTCGATGGTCTAATCCAGCATAGATGATCAGCATCTGTGTGGTCTCCTCAGTCATACTGGCACATCAAACCCCCCTGGAAATATCCTTCTTGATCATGTTGATATTACATTGGAAAATGCAATAAAATTGAAAGAGTACTCACTGAGGTCCCACTTAATTCACAAGTAGCAATGGTCTAATCTGTAAATGTATCAAAATCAATATTTAAAAGAGGTTCTTATGCCATGTTATCAGAATTTTTGAAAATAGCAGGCATGTGCTACACATGATACCATTTATCAATACCTGTTGTGTACTTGCACAGAGCACCTTCCCATTACACAGATCTTTTTCTTAATGTGCTGAATTTCATAAGGTTATGCATACATGTGCAAATGGGATTTCAAATCCTGGAATTTTAATGAACCTCATTTATTATGTATGGTGCAAATGGTACTTAAAGATGAATGCACATTAAGTGCTCCTAATTTCAGTTATACCTGCATCATATGTAGCTTTTAATATAAATTGTCACCTGCTAGCATTTCTGTTTGGGGGAATATTACCTCTGTCAATGTTACTCACTCTCAAATATACCGGTTTAGATTTATTTTTATGGAAAATGTGTGCTTTAAGACAAATGCGTATAACAATGGAGTGATGTTTGATTTACCTTTATGCATACAGGTGTTTCCATCTGCATTAAGGACATGCATTAAATTCCCATATACAATTAATTTTATAGACAGATTTACATAGCAAAAGTGAACAGTGCAGGGTGTAAAGTCAGATTTACAGATTATCCTTATGTCTTGCAGGTGACTACATGTACTCTGTGGTGTATGTACAGAAACCTACAGATTCCAACAGTATCCATATGTACTATGTCATTTTGCTGTCTTAGATATTTATTCAGTGATGGTTCCTACCTACAAGTCATATAACTACTTGTTCAATATAAAAAGGATCATACTCTCTGTAGCCTGCTTAAGAAATACTTAGGTTTTCTGATGCTTTCAGTAGGTGTAGTATTTTAATATGAAATGCATGCTGACATCTGTGGCTTGATTCTGTTGTCTTTGCTTTTCCAGTCAATGGATATGCCATGTGAAAGGTTCAAATCCCACAGACAGCTGTACAGATATTGCAAGTTATGTTGATTTTACAACTGTTTGTATGCAGGCATTGTTGTAAATTTTTACATGAAACATTATGTCACAGTATTTCATAGACTTTTACGTTGCACAAGAATGCATACTGTTTATGGTGACATAAACTGTCCACATAGTCACCTGCATAACTGGGCACCCACATGAATATGAACATAGACATATCACTATCTTTCAAATGGCAATATTGATGCAGGTAAGCATATTTTACTCTATTGGTAAGGCATAACATAAATATTTTGTAATCAACACTCAGTAATGCTACAGGTTTACATGACGAGCATAGGGGTGGATCTTTATCTGGTTTAGTAAAGGAGAAAATATTGTATATTTCCACAATGGAGTATTTAAGTGAATACTTTTAATAAAATAGATAAAACATTATGTGGTATTATTTTTTATAAATGATGCCATCATTGCCTGCAGTTATATTTTTCTTCAACATTTTAACTTGCTTCTCTATTTCTGTTATAGAAATAAGTTTTGCTATTTTTTCTTATTTGCTCTGAAAAATGTTAGTATATTCTTATTTAAGAGGTCATCAATTACTTCTTAATTTTCTATGATGTGTGCATTAATTTACTATGTTTTTAAAACAGAATTTTGTTCATGTCTCTATATTCCCATTACTACCAGGAATAGATATACTGTTGAAGTGATTAGTTCTTGGTATCTTTTTATCTCTAAGAGTTAACTTATGTAAACTTTAGAAATTAGGTAGTAAGAATGCAGTTTAACTTTTTTCTAAACTAATGAAAATGTTATGCTTTAGTATTTTTTCAAGTCTGCATTCATTTTTTTTTTTCATTTCTGATTACGGATCTTTTTCTCCTTGTATTTTATATTATTTTGTCTTTCATTACATTTCCAATATGTTTTATCCTATTGTCTTTTTTCACGTTGTGATACCAAGTGTAGACTTTATTATATAAATATGCTTTCATTGAGTCTTATAGAATCACATAGAAATGTAACCATTATTACTGATGTTTATAGACTGTTGCACTTTTTTAGAAACCACTCTTTAAAAACTTTTAAATTTTTGTTATATGAACTAGCAGTTTATTAAAAGAAGCCATTTATCTTGGATACCTCATTAATGCATTAGTATTTACATATTGAACTAATCTATGACATGCCATCAACTTTACCTTTTCTATTTTAGAAATCAAATACTTTGAAATATCAGTTTCTGACCACATACTAAATATATAAGTAGTGTGTTTAAAACAAATAATTTTATTTAAAAAAGTTAACATCTATAAGATTATGTAAGTCAATAAAGTTTACTTAAACCTCAGATGTTGCTGAATTGCTAGGTTTCTTCAACGAGCTAATGCTGTTTTATTTAACTATATAAGCCTCCTGTAAGTATTATAATTCCCTTCATATTTGAAGTTATATTTGAAGCTAACATTTCCAGATACTTCCTAGGGAATTTAGCTTGAATTCCCAGAATTCAGTACATATTTGCTAAGGTTAATATTCTATTTTGATATTCAATAATGATCATACACATCATTCTTTATTCATCTCTGTACAAGTCAATAATTCTAGGCATTATATAGTATTTCTTCAATAGATTGCTGTTCCCTTCTCCTTTTTTAAATCTACAACTTGTTAGTACTATATATTCGTTTTAATTTAATCTAATAATCTATACATCTTTTTGTAAAAGCACCATTTGTGTTTTATGCACCATTAAATATTAAAACAAGCAACATCAGTTATTGCCAGCATTGAGGCCATTTGCATTTAAAAAACACATTTTAAAGAAGATATCTTATATCAGTGACATATATGTTGCTACTATATTTTATGATCTCTTTTGTAACCCAGAACCTTAGAATAATAGTTGTATGAAAACCAAGGAAAATTATTTCCTGTAAGCTTACTTTATTTGAGATAAACACAAAAAGCAAAGAACTAACAATGTTAAAGGTAGCAAAACTGCAAGTAAACCAGTTCTCTTCCTTGGAACATAAGGGTCTCAGTTTGAATAGACACCCCATTAAAATTTCCCTTCTAATTCTATTTTACTCTTCTGCACCCAATTATGATAACTGCCCTTTCTTTAGATATGCAAACATACATGTTATCAAATAAATTCTGTATATAGATTTATTTGGGTCTATATCATATAATTGAATGTTAAAAATATTGAACGCTCCAAAGAGCAAAATGCTGGACCTCAAACTCTTTATTGTGGGGGTCTGCACCCCCCACTAAATATATATTACAACACCGGGATCACACTACAGTAAGGAAAGGGCAAATGTTCTGACCTTCACTGTACTGTGATCCCACAAGAAACACTTCAAGCTCTGGCATTTTTGCTCTTTAGAGAGTTCAATATTTTTCACGTTCACTCATGTGATATAGACCCAGATTATTTCTATGTATGTTATTTATAGGTTAGTACTAGGTTAACTGCCCTTGTGAGCCATTTTAAGCCTAGCCAATTATCCCCTGTGATATTCAAACCCTGTACCTTGTGTTTGTAAGGCAGACACCTTAATCATTAGGCTACACTCCCAACACTCCCAATTTAAAAATCATATTACATTGGTCAGAAAAAAAAAACATCTGTTTTAATTGTTATTATCATGCACAAGTTTGTATTCTTTTAAACATATGTTTAATATTTATGTTCATAGATAGTTACCTGTTATATAGTCACACTACTGAGGAGATGATCCCATTTTCTGAAAAGCTCCAAAACACTGTGTGGTTGTATAACTTGCAAAGATTCACACAGTAGGCTAATAAAAACTATGGGATTCAAACCCTAGGCCACAAGAAACAGACTGTAAGCAGTTCATAGTGCCAATCCATTGCACCAAGTGCCAGAACTCAAACTCTCCCTGACACTCCTTTCTCAAGTGTAAGTTCCATAAGTAAAGTTATATGCCAGTTACTCTACCATGTAGATCAACTGTAAACCCTTATTTTTTGTGAACTTAAATGCATTTATTAAACAGTAATTTAATAACCTTATATGAATGCTTAAAGCATGCACATTCTTGCTTTACCTAATATGCACTGGCAATATTGCACAGCAAAGATATGTTTTAAAATATTTTCCTTATTATCATATGGGGGGTCATAGTCATTTACACATATATTTAATCTTTAGGTTTATGGATGGTTATCACATATGTAATCTAAGAGACTATTGAGGAAACTATCCCAGCCCCCTCAAAATAACACCTGAACAGTATTTGATTAAGTTACCTGCTCAGAAGCATGAAGTAGTTGAATAAAGTCTGTGAGAATCAAACCCTGGACCACAAGACACAAAACTGTCAATACCTCACAGTTTCAATTCTCTGCACTAACTGCCAGGATTCAAACTCTCCCCAATACTCACATTACTAACTTTCCCCAGACTGCTCAAGTTCAATACATAAAGTCATATACGATTTGCTCTGATATCCGCAACTATTGCAAACCATTATTTATGTTAAGCTAAATATACTTAATCAATTAATAACCCCATTCTTACTTTACGTAATAATAAGCTAACAATATTGTACAGATAAATGTTTCAATTTTACTCCCTTCATGGGTTCATAAGTTGTTACAAGCCTAATGTCCACTCATACCTTTACAAGCCTAGCTTGCACCTGAATAATGAATAGTTTGCATTCATTTAAACTTATATTTGATCTTTCAGTTCTGATGTTGTTACCAGGTGTGCATTCAAGGAGACCATTGAGTAGACTAATGCAGTTTTCCAAAAACTAAGAGGTTTGATTAAGTAGCCTGTGGTTCAGAGTTACACAGTATTCAGATGAAAGCTGGGGGACTCAAACCTTGGACCAAAAAAACAGGCAATATCAGCTCACAGCTTCAATCTACTGCACTAACTGACAAACTTCAAACTCTCCCCACCTTCACATTGCTAACTTTCTCAAGACTGTTGAAGTTCTGTATTTTATAAATCACTTTAATATGTGATCATTTCAGTCATATTACATTAACAACATATTTGAACATTGAAAACATATTTATTATTGTTTCGACTAAGACACACTAACAATACTGCACAGCAAGAAAAACGTAATAATAATTTTCTTCAAAATATGTTATTAATATGCAGAGCTAAACAAGTAACACAGAGTTAAAATAGTAAGGCTGCTGCCTTTGAAACTGGTAGAAATCCGAGAACACTTTTGATCAGGATAAGTACCTGCTAGAGTTTACATTTCACACTTCACAGGCTGTGGGTTAAAACAAAAGGACTGTTCTGGCAGCATGAATGAAATGTGAATAAGGCTGGCCTGTCTGCAAGAAAAACTAGGACAAGTGGCAACTAATATATACATATATCTATCTATCTATATATATATATATATATATCTATCTATCTATATATATATATATATATATTTAGGGGTCTACTTCAAAGGATCGAAATTTTACAACATTGAACCTCTGATTATTGAAGATAAAAGGATTGAAATTCTAAAATATCAAAATCTAGCAAGTGAAAACTTCTGATTTAATGTTTTTGCAGGGGGTCAAGCCCCCACACCCCTAAATCCCCTGCTACTTAAATATACCAACTCTGAGATCACACTACAGTGAAGAGAACAGTAAATTTCCCATTTCCCACTGTACAGTGATCTCCATTCACAAGAGTTCATATTTTACTCACAATTTCGATCATCTGGTCTTTAGAGAATAGAGGTTCGAAGTTGTGAAATTTTGATCCATTGAAGTAGTCCCATATATATATATATATATATATATATATATATATATATATATACATATATAATGCATTCCTTGTAAAATCAGGACAAATAAGTATTTAAAGTTATGAAAGAGGGTGAGAGAAACAGTGAACAAGTATGTAAAGATTCTGCTACATATATGTCACCATTTAAAGGCTAATCATGTCTTATCTGTTTGTATATATTTCTGTATTTTTGCGACTTCACAATGTGCTCACTTTTCAAGTAAGGACATAGTTCTATATGTAATCATGTATTTCTAGATATATTTTATTGCATTTAATGAATTGCAATTCAAAAGTGTATAGAAAGCAGGTAAACTCACTATATTCCTTATCTGCTCAACTGCCCGCCATGCAGAAAGCTCAACCTCTAAAACCTTTACTGTTGTACAGTGAAAATTAAGGGTGTAATTCCACAATTTAATTGTTGTCTCAAGTTTCTAAAACATTCTAAACTGATTTTATTGCTTAAATAGGTAAGGCCGCTCAAGCTCAGTCAGAGAAAAAGATTATGAGTAACAGAAAGCTGAAAACAGATAAAACATTCTAAACTGATTTTATTGCTTAAACAGGTAAGGCCGCTCAAGCTCAGTCAGAGAAAAAGATTATGAGTAACAGAAAGCTGAAAACAGATAGAACCACAAAGACATATTTATGAGCTGATTTGCATATTAAATAGGGAATCCACTTAAACCAACAGTATGGTAACACTAATACTGTATTTTTGAAAGAAACATCTACAAAAAACTGTAAACCAGTGTATTTCTACATGATAGAATATGGTCAAATGTTAAGTAAATATATTTTGCACATTAAGAGACATAGCTGCAGACTAAACTTTCCCTGGGATACATTAACCCCTAAAATAAGTGTACATTGTTCTGAGTGAACATACAACACATGCATAATTCACACCTTCATCCTCCTAACTTTAGTTTTCCTACAGATTTTCTTGCAGCCTTAAATATCGAAGGGATTCATAAAGGATACCACAAAGTGCAGACTACATGTACACTTAGTATAATCTTTCTGAGTGACTAGATAGCACAAAAAATATGGTAGGGATGTTCTTGAATACAGATTTTGTACACTTAGTGCCCACTTAGTGTAGGCATTAATGAATCTGGCCTTTTAAGTATTTAAATAAAGTATGATAAAACAAAGAAGATAACTTACCAAGGGTAGCACTTACAAAATAATATGCGATATATACAATCCTCGCCCTAAAGAATAAATGACTTACTTTGAAAAGCTGTATTGTATTTAAGCTGACCAAATAAGGGAAAACATTTATTAACAAGACCTGTACTTTGAATCTTCACAGAAAAATGGATGATAATGACACAAAGTAGTCCAGAAAAATGCAGTCTTAGGTGAAGTCTGTATAGCTGCACTACTGGAGAGACAAAAAAGTACATTTTATTTTGATAAACATATAGGTATATTATATTACTGTTCCATTTTCATGACTCTTTTTTTTTTTTTTTTTTTTTTTTTTTTGGAATGAACGGTTATCCATCCAGGTCCTTCTACTTGTCTCTTTAGTTTTGTATGACTCTAGTCTATTTTTTTTCTGGAAGATTTCTGATCATTTTAGATTTAAGGAAATTGCTTATTTTAAATAGTCAGAATTACTTATTCCTTCTGAAAGGAAGATTCTCAGTATGAGATGGAAATAAAAATGTGGCACTTAATACTTTACTTGTGGTAAGCATGTCCCTGCCTTTTTATTCTGATGCTTTCTGTCAGTAGTCATTATCAAACTATCAGTTTTCCAGTCATTTCTTCAAACAGTTCTAATAACAAGTTCTTTAACCAGATGCAAAATGAGTTTGGCAGTTATAGACCTGGGAGGGCCTCCTTCCATAGCTGTAGGCTTTGAGAAAGATCTGTGGGCTGCCTTTGTACTAGATAACAAGCCCCCTGAAGGTTTAATACTTTTTGAATTCAGCAGTTAAGGAAATTGACTTTATCTTCTCCTTTCATTTTCTCAGGCACAGACAATATTCTTACATTATTTCTTCTCTCCTAGATTTCTAGGTCATCCAATTTATCCAGAAGCTAGGTATTTTGTTTTAGCCAAATTTCAGTGTGATTTTCTTTCTCATCCAGTCTTTCATTGACGTCATTCAAATTTGTTTCTATTCATAGGTTTTAGAAGTTCAAACTGTTTCTTGCTATATATTTTAAGAATAATTCTTGTATGGATGACAATATCTTCTGGAAATCATTCTTCATAGAAATGGTCTCTTGCCCACTAGTTCTGGAAACTGATGTCCTTCAATTAATCTATTGATAAATATTCTGATGTTTTTTTTTTAAATATTAATTGTTGACTAATATATCCTGAGGCAAAATACATGTTTCCTTCACTTCTATCAAATTTGATAGTAAAATCCTGTCGCAAACTTTCTAATTGTACAGAGCAACTAAATCTGCTACATTCAAGCCAGCATCCTGGTCACAACCCAAGTAGTAATAGCTCATGACTGTAATATGATTATAGATACTGATAACTGAAATAATTATGTCATGCAGTTAAGCTGACTTTACATGTTTTAATTCTATACTTCTGATGAAGTATGGGTTTCTTTCTGGATCCAAACAATAAGAAAAAAAATCAACAACTGGGATTTTATTCCAGAGTGAAGGGAGCCTCTGGGTTATGAATCTGTCCCTCCAGCATGTCCTAATTATTTCAGTGCTGAGGTTCAAGTCTCTCAAGCGCGTAGCTCAATGGGGTATGGATTTTCTGAGGTGCAGCATGTCCATTAATTCTGGGTTGGACATGGCTTTATACATCAGGCACAGATCGCCTCTGAGCAGGCGGTATGCCACTGAGTAGAGCTGGAGTTTCTTTAACTGGGCAGAATATGGCATCTGTTTGAGCCCTTTGATCCTCTTGGTGAGGTACTTTTGGGGTCTTTCCAGTTGCTGCAGGTGTCTGGTAAGGTACATCCCAAAAGGGGCATTGTACTCAATTATGGGCCTGATGAGGGAAGAGTAAAGAGGCATGATGACCTCCCCTGATCTAGATGTGAATCCCTTCATGATTAGCTGGGCTATATAAATTTTTTTTCTAACCACTTTGGCCATGTGGTTGTCAAATGAGAGATTGCTATCAACTTGGGTCCCCAGGTCCCTAATTACTTCTTCTGTACTTAATGGATTACCACCTATGTGGTAATTTGTGGGCACTTTGTTTTTGCCAAAGGGGATGATTATACACTTTTTGGAGTTTAGCTTGAGGCCATGGCTCTGGCACCAGTTGTCTATTTCTAAGAGGCCCTTTTGGAGGATGCTTGTGTCAGCTGGAGAGTAGATTATGGCGCCCAGTTTGCAGTCATCTGTGAACTTGGTCAGCCACAGTCCTTCCGTGTTGGCCTGTAACTCTGAGAAATATATACCGAATAAGAGAGGTCCCAGGACTGAGCCTTGTGGGACGCCACTTGTAACTGGTTTGGAGTCTGACATGGCTCCAGCAATTCTAACCATGTGGGTTCTGTCCTTGAGCCAGTTTGCAACCCATCTAGTGACATAGGGGTTTATATTTAAGCTGGTGAGCTCATCTATAATGCCCGAGTGGGGTATTGTATCGAAGGCTTTTGCGAGGTCCAGGTAGGCTGTGTGGACCCCACTATCCCCTCGTCAATGGCCTTGGTGACTGTTTCAAAGAAATCGGCCAGGTTTAAGAGGCAGGATCTGCCCTTAACAAAACCAAACTGGGTAGGATCCAGTGTCTGTAGGTCCCCAATATCTTTATTTATGAGGTCCATGATGATCCTTTCCATAGCTTTGCAGACCAAGCTAGTCAGGCTTATGTGGCGATAGTTTCCAGGATCCATTGAGGCACCACCTTTGTGGAGAGGGACCACTGTTGCTGTATGCCACTCTTTGGGTACATATCCTGTAGTAAGGCTGAGATTGAACAGTAGTTTTATGTTTGGGTTTAGCTCGTCTTGGAGTTCATGTAGGATGCAGCCCGGGACACCGTCTGGTCCCATTGATGCTGTGTTTTTTGCTTTGGAGAGGGCGGCTCTTACCTGAGTATCTGAGATGTCAGGGGGGCAGCACTCTGCTGGGATAGATATTTGCCCTTTTGGTGGGGAGGGGGCGGAGAAGTTTGCGCTGAACCTGTCAGCTAGGATGTTGGCAATGTCTGTGGGTTCGGTGTATTTTTTGTCATTTTGGACTAATTCTGAGCATATCTGGGAATTCCCACCCAGGTTCCTAACATAACTAAAGAAAGCTTTGTGATTATCCTTAGTGTTCTGTGCAATTTTTCTCTCAAAGCTGGCCTTAGATGATTTTATGAGTGCCCGTAGTTTTTTGCTAATACTGATCAGAGATGCCTTCCCTTTTTGGGATTTTGCTCTATCATGTAGTAGCTTCCTCCTTCTATTGTATAGTTTGTTTATGGCTGGGGTCCACCAGACAGGACATCTGCCTTTGTAGGATTGTGTCTTGGTTTTATTTGGGATTGCATGATCCATGCATTCCTGAGGGTGTTCATAGAATGCATTTATAAAGGATTCTGCAGTCTGGGCCGTATTTTCCACAGGCCCGGGGGCTTTGAAGGATTCCACCTCGGTTTTGAGGAGTGTGAAATTTGCTTTAGAGAAGTTTTTCACTGTGGTTTTCTGGGCAGGGGGTGGGGCTGGGATGTGAATATCCAGTGAGATTAGTTTATGGTCTGATCTTACCAGTGAGGGATACACTTCTGGTCTGGAACATAGAGTCCCCATGTTGGTGATGATCAGGTCCAGTATGTTTTCCCCTCTTGTGGGAATGGTAACAAGTTGTTCCATAGCATTTGAGTTTATAAGTTCTAGGAACCTTTGGGCTAGGGTTTTGGAGCTAGAATAATGCTCCCAGTCTATGTTTGGGTAGTTGAAGTCACCCAATATAATGGTGTTTGGAGAGACCTTCATATTTTCCAGTGTTCTCAGGAAGGCCGAGTGGGGTTCCTTGGTTTGGGAGGGTGGTCTGTAGCAGGCTATAAACTGGAAGGCAGTTTTACCCACTGTTATATATGTGCAAGCTTACTGTGCAAAATGTAATACACTTGATTAAAACAGCCCTGGCTGACATAGGTATCGGCCATAAGGATAACAACACTTACAAACAACACACTATTATGAGTGGATTTCCTACACACAGCTGGTTATTGTATGCATGTGCCATGTGTAATAGCAATGGATATTGTCTGAAGCATCTGCACTTGATGAGTGAATAAAGAAGTGGTGTGTTATAATGAATGGTACATCAGTTTGTGAGACTGATGGCAATGCATCAGCTACATCCATGTGCACAGAAACTACAGCAGTGCAAAGTCTACCATCGATGTGTGAGGAAGCCATCACTGTGATATTGTTCAAATAAATTATGCATGGAGCACACTGTATAAGCATATGTCAAACCTCAAGATGTACTACATGCTCACCATCCCTCTGACACTGCCAATGAAAAGATATGCTGGCATGAAATTCTGACATACATGCATATGTGTTCATGCAAACTATTAAGTGGTAATACTGATGTGATGTACTGTTACACCTGTAATGCTGTACAGTCACACTATAACTTTACCTAGGATACAACTGGACTTCATAGGTTCATAGTTTTGTAGGAGATTATTAGGCTAATGTTCCAAGATGGCATAAAAGCCTAACCATATTTAACATGGATTTCACAATTTTAAATATCTATGTGAACAAAGTTCACACAGTTATGAGTCTATGCTATGTACTCTAGGTTCATAGGTTCATAGGTTGATACTAGGCTATCTGCCCTAGGGCATTTACAAGCCTAGGCAGAGTGTGTTGGCTTTCGCCACCCTTTTAGATTTGTAGACTGTGCCTATGAATAGTAGGTCACAGAATATAGTCCCTTTACGGTTAATTTATTGTGCCTCTGTCTAGCAGGGACCCAGAAGTGATCCCGGGGGTATACTTACGATCTCCCATCCACTTGTCAAGATTTCTCTTGAAGAGGGTCAGTGAGGGGCTCTGCCTAACCTGGACTGGGATTTTGTTCCAGAGTGATGGGAGTCTCTGGGATATGAATCTGTCCCTCCAGCATGTCCTATTTATTTCTGTGCGCAGGTTTAAGTCTCTAGAACATGTAGCTCTAAGGGATTTGGATTTCTTGAGAAGGAGCATGTCCATTAATTCTGGGTTGGACATGGCTTTATATGTCAGGCACAGATCATCTCTGAGTAGGCTGTAAGCAACTGAGTAGAGCCGAAGTTTCTTTAGCTTAATTGCATAGGGCATCTATTTGAGTCCCTTTATCCTCTTGATGAGGTACTTTTGGGGTCTTTCCAGTTGCTGCAGGTGTCGGGTAAGGTACATCCCAAATGGGGCATTGTATTCAATTATGGGCCTGATGAGTGATGAATAGAGTGGTACAATGACCTCACTTGATCTAGATGTGAAACCTTTCTTGATGAGGTGGGCTATATAGAAGGTCTTTCTGACCACTTTGGCAATGTGGTTGTCAAAGGAGAGATTACTATCTACTTGATTCCCCAAGTCTCCAATTACTTCCTCCGTACTTAGTGTGTTACCTTCTATGTGGTAGTCTGTGGGCACTTTGTTTTTCCCAAAGGGGATGGCAATGCATTTTTTTGCATTTAGCTTTAGGCCATGACTCTGGCACCAGTTATCTGTCTCTGTGAGACCCTTTTGGAGAATGCTTGTGTCAGCAGGGGAGTCTATTATGGCACCTAATTTGCAGTCATCTGCGAACTTCGTCAGCCATAGTCCTCCCGTGTTTGCCTGTACCTCAGAGAAGTAAATACCGAACAGGAGAGGTCCCAGGACTGAGCCTTGTGGAACTCCATTTGTAACTGGTTTGGAGTCTGACAAGGCCCCTGCAATTCTGACTACATGGGTTCTATCCCTGAGCCAGTTTGCAACCCATCTTGTGACATAGGGGTTGATATTTAAGCTGGTGAGCTTATTTATGATACCAGAGTGGGGTATTGTGTCGAAAGCTTTTGCGAGGTCCAGGTAGGCTGTGTGGACCACTTTCCCATCGTCTATGGCCCTGGTAACTGTTTCAAAGAAGTCGACCAGGTTCAAGAGGCAAGACCTGCCCTTAACAAAGCCGAACTGAGTAGGAATCAGTGTCTGAAGGTTAGCGATATCATTGTTTATGAGTTCCATGATGATACGCTCCATAGCTTTGCAGACCAGGCTAGTCAGGCTTATAGGGCAATAGTTTCCAGGGTCCGTAGTAGCACCTCCCTTGTGGAGCGGGCCCACCATTGCTGTACGCCATTCCTTGGGTACATATCATGTGGTAAGGCTGAGATTGAATAGGGACTTTAGGTGGGGGTTTAGCTCATTTTGTAGCTCATGTAGGATGCATCCCGAGACTCCGTCTGGTCCCATTGTTGCTGTGTTTTTTGCTTTGGAGAGGGCAGCTCTCACCTGATCATCTGTGATGTCTGGGAGGTTACACTCAGTTGGGATGAAGATTTGCTCTTTTGGGGGGGACGGGAGGGAGAAATTTGCACTGAATCTGTCTGCCAGGATATTGGCAATGCCTGTTGGTTCAGTGTATTTTTTGTCATTTTGCACTAACTCGGAGCATATCTGGGAGTTGCCACCCAGGTTCCTGACATAACTAAAGAATGCCTTGTGTTTGTCCTTAGTATCTTGTGCAATTTTTCTTTCGAAGTTGGCCTTGGATGATTTTATGAAGGATCGTAGCTTTTTTCTGGTACTGATCACAGTTTCCTTCCCTTTTTGGGACCTTGCTCTATCATGTAGTAGCTTCCTCCTTTTGTTGTACAGCATATTTATGGCCGGGGTCCACCAGACTGGTCTCCTGCCTTTGGAGGAGTGAGTCTTGGTTTTACTTGGGATGGCACGATCCATGCATTCCTGCAGGTGTCCATAGAATGCATTTGTGAAGGATTCTGCGATTTGAGCCATGTTTTCCACTGGCCCAGGGGCTTTTAAGGTTTCCACCTCAGTTTTGAGAAGTGTGAAGTTTGCTTTTGAGAAGTTCTTCACCATGGTTACCTTGGCTGGGGGTGGGGATGGGACATGGATGTCCAGTGAGATTAATTTGTGGTCTGATCTTACCAGTGAGGGGTATATCTCTGGTGTGGAACATAGCGTCCCAATGCTTGTGATGACCAGATCCAATATGTTATCCCCTCTTGTGGGGGTATTGACCAGTTGTTCCATAGCATTTGAGTTTATAAACTCTAGGAACCTTTGGGCAAGGGTGTGTGAGCTTGAGTAGTTTACCCAGTCAATGTTTGGGTAGTTGAAGTCACCCAATATGATGGTGTTTGGAGAGACTTTCATGTTCTCCAGTGTTTTCTGGAAGGCCAAGTGGGGTTCCTGAGTTTGGGAGGGTGGTCTGTAGCAGGCTATAAACAGAAAAGCAGTTTTGCCCACTGTTAGTTGCACGTGGATGGTTTCCGTTGCTTCGTGCAGTGCTACTAACCTGGAGGTGTGTGTATTTTTGATAGATATGGATACTCCCCCTCCTTTTGTGGTTCAGTCCGAGCTTTGTGGCTTGAAAGCATGGTATGAAGTATAACCTGGTACTGCTGAGGTGCTCTCTGGAGCCTTGAACCAGGTCTCTGTTAGTGCATGCATTTTGAGGTTTAGACTTCTGGCGTTGAGTAGCATTACCCTTAGTTTCTTTTTCTCTGTGTTTTCTAAGGAGGTGGGTTTGTCTTTTGAGCCTTGCCTAAAAAAGGCAGTATGGGGGTGGCAAAAGCCTTAGCCAGTATTCAAAAGCCCAGGGTTGACAGGTGCAAGCTGTCCCTAGCGAAGCAGCGTGGCTTGTTGAGCATGTCATCCCAGGCTGACCGACACTGGATTCCCCTTTGAGTGACACCAATATTTTAACCAATTGTTAAAATATGACATTTTTTTCTTTATACTGTGGCATCATTCTTGGTGAGGGTAAGATGCTACTCAAGGTCAGGGTCATACCACCTGGGCTACATGATCAGAGAGCTATTCTATGTCTTTTTTCATGTAGTCCAGGGAGGTACGTCTCAGGTCATTCACATCTGCATGGACAATGACGGAGTCATATTTGTACTTGCTTTGGAGTGACAACTAACTCTATCCACAAGAGATGTGGGTGTAACACCATGAGTGCAATTACTATTAACTACCCATTGACATAGGTTACACTTGAATAGGATCAGAAAAGGGCTTTCCTTTACATGAATGGGAAGCTTGATTCAGAGAAGGTGTAGTGTTTGAGAGATGTTTCTGTTGCTCTCCAACATGATCGATTATGTCAGAGGCTAGGTTAACACCCTTGGAACAAGTGACTCTCATGCAGTTTACGTTAATAATGTGAAACATTTCCATCAGAGATGGACTGTAGAAAGCCCTGTAGGGCAGACACAAATCACCCCATAGTAGTCTTTAGGAGACAGAATACAGTAATATGGCTTTCAATCTTTCCATGTAGTACTTGTTTTTTATACCGTGTATCTTCCTTGTGCAAAATCTCTGGTTTTGCTCAAACTGTTGCAGATTTGTGGTGAGATACATACAAAGGGGTGCATTGTACTCTAATACTGTTCTGATGAGAGCCAAGCACAATGGAATTATAATGCCATTTGATCTGGATGACATATCCATATTTATGAGTAATGCCACATGGAAGGGATTTGTCACCCCTGTGGACACATGGTGTTTGAACTTATAATTACTAGTTACCTTGAGTACACAGATTGCATAGCACTGGGTCCACTCATTGGGGTGTGCTGTCTATACTGCAATAAGCTTGAATATTTGCTTTACTAAAGGGAATAGTTATGCAATTTTGGACATTTTAGTGTGTCTCCATGGCTCTGGCACCAAACATTTGTGTGAGTTAACACTTTCTGCAGTATATCAATACCATTACTAGTTCCAAGGATTGTCCACAATTGGCAGTCATCTACAAATTTAGTTGGACAAAGGCTGTCTAAGTTTACATTGACTTCTGTGAATTAAATACCAAACAGGAAAGGGCCTAACGCAGATTCCTGTGGTACTGCACTGTTCACTGGCCTCTTCCTAGATTTGAATTCACACACTTTGACATTATGTGCCCTGCTGGTGATACAGTGTGCTACCCACTTGGTGACATAGTGGTTTATCACAGCTGAGACAGTTTCTCTGTAATACATGAATGTGGAATTGTATCAAATGCCTTGACCAGGTCTAATCAGGTGGGATGCACATTATGTCCCTCATCCGTGGTCTTGGTGACCTACCCAAAGAAGTAAACAAGATTTAGTGGACATGATCTAGCCTTAACAAATAAAAAATGGGATGGTTACACAGTTGGGAGATTACCTGTATTCTTGTTAATAAGGTCCATAATGATTCTTTCTGTTGGCTTACAGATTAGGCTAGTCAGACTTATGGGTCCAACATTACATGTGTCGGGTGATGTCCTCCCCTTTATTCAGACAGATGATGGCAGCTGTCCACCATTCTGTTGGAAAATAGCCTGTCTGGAGGCTGAGATTAGGAAGGGATTCAACTTTGTCTGCTATGCCATGTTTTAATTTATTAATAAGGCAACTTGGGATGTTGTCAGGGTTCATTGATGCCATGTTTTTAGCCTTACAGAGTGCACAGGTGAGCTGCTCTCCTGAGAAAATATGCTGAGTAATGTTTGCGTGTATACATTGTGACAAGCAGTAGGGTTGGGGGTGTGGGAAATATGATCCAAATCTGTCAGCTAGTAGATTGTCCATTGTCTCCAGTTAGAAGTGCCATCGAGAACCATCTGTGTGCATAGCTACATATTCCCCTAAAGATTTTTTACTTACTTAAAAAAGATTTGTGACAACAATACCAAATTCAACCTTGGGTATGCATCACATGACACACAGTAGAACTGTTAGCACACTTGCACAGCTCTACCTAGTTCACATCATTACATCAGTTGCACATTATATGTCTATATGTTTATCACTGGAAGGGTGTGTGTGAGGGCTATGATACAATGTATGGCACATTACAAATGAGGTGGATATGGTGGATGCAGAACAGTTAATGACACAAATGCTGACAGTCACACAATGCAACACCTGAATAATCCTTGTGAATAGCAATGCAATTGTGCATATAATTAATTTCCCAAGGTTGCAAGTGAATCTGACCTGGTTATATGTTTGTGTATAAAGCTGTTTTACAATATGTGGATGAAACAAGGTGTATGTGCCCATATAATCAGTATGATGCAATACTGCTGTATGTCACATAGCATTTCATGATGGCAGTTACACAAATGCACACATGTGCCATACTGCAAGTGCTGAATGAGAACTGTGTAGCATATCGATATGCCCCACTACAAGAACACATGCCTTAGTAAGACAACAATATACATAGCATCATCCCACATCAACAGTCCTCAAGATGCATATTAACACAGCTGTTATAGAAGGAACATATAATAAAATCATAGAAGTGTCCATCAATACATTAACTCAAGTTACATATTGGAATATACAGCTGTAGGGCTACTGTACATCCATAGATCAACACAGCACATGTGGATGACAGCACAATTGACATGTGCAATCTTTAAAGGGTCATAAGACATTACTAGGCTAATGGCCAACATCACATAACATTCTAGCTATTATTATAGCATTTAAACCAAATCACCATATCTATATGACTGTAGATAGTAGGGTTACACGCATATGTGTGTAGGTGTGGGATGGTATTACATACTGCACCTGCCCATATGTAACATGTGCACCTCCCCCACTAACCACACACACAGCAGTTAAATGAAGTCAGATTTTGAAAATTAGGCCTGCGTAGATATAAAAATTGGATTCCATATGATGCAACAGTAATACCACCACAGATATCTGACTTTACATTGCCACACTGCACTTTTTAGAGTATTATAGTATCAGTGTATATGGAGAAGAAGATGCTAGGAAGAGTGTATCACATAGATGTAGATTCACGTCTTGGTGTAAAATTGTGTACCCACTCATATTTGAATGAATGCATATGTAGTCTGTTGTGAGATTAGAACCACAAACTATCTAGCTACACACACAATAGAACATAGTAGTTAATGCTCATGCCAACAGAGATATCTAAGTATAATACTGTAAGAGTAAACTTTACAGGAGATCACATCATAAGTGTATGTAAATAATAATAAGTGGACAGAAGTGCATGGCATAGCTGTAGTCTCACATACAGTTTTAAAATTGTCTCCAGACTGATAAAAGAATGAACATACACACACCCACAAATTGACCACAGTAGGATTGGAACCCCTACTTATCTACAGAACATAGTACTTAACACAAGCACCACAACACAAATCTGACTGTTATTCTGTCAGGCAACACTTTATAGCAGATGACATCATCAGTGCCTGGTGAGAAGATGTCAGTAGGAGTTTCTCACATACTGCTTTAAAATGATTTCCGGAATGAAAGCTGTCTCACATGCTGCTCTAGAACATGAGTTAATTGAATATAAACACATATAAAAGTCGACTGCAGTGACATTAAATCCCTTACCTAGCTACCTACACTACCTCCAGATCACAATACTTAATGCAAGTACCACTCTGCTTGTCATAGTGTCTGACAACACTTTACAGCATGTGGCACCCCACCATTGGCAACAGTAATCAAGGAGCCTCAATTTTCACCACTAGCACTAGTGGGTGACATACATTGGGAGGATGACAGGTACACATACAGTATTTCCAGATGTAGCTCTCTGCATCAAGTGCAATTTCCCTTAAGAGCGCACAGGGACCACAGTCAGTCTAGGGCTGGTTTCTCCCTCTTTCTCCAGATCCCCAGTAAGACTCCCCACTGGCACAGCTATAGAATTGAGATCTCAGCTGAGTAGCCAAACCAAGACCTCCAATGCTCTCTCTGTCCAGCCTTTGCTTCGTGTCCCTGTCTAAGTAGCTGACACACACACTCTTTGAGGTTTGATTTATGCACATACAAACACTTTGGAAAGGCTGGCACAGGTTTACTAGCTATGCCCCTTTTGCCCAGATTATAAGGTAGTTATTACTGCTACCAGCCACCTCTCTATCAGCTACTTTAATGTCCTTAATAAAGGGCCTCCAATCTTACTGTGTAATGTTAACTATCAATACAAATGGTAGTTTGACCAAGAGCAAGGCTATTAGGAGTGGCCCACAGTGTCATCAAATAAATAAGCAAGTACTCTCAGAATTTAAATATGTCTCACAAAGATCAGCCACAATGAAATGTTTAAATATATTTAATAATAAATAGTAAAAGAACAATACAACACTAAATATATATATAGTAACCTCAGAGTTCACAATCACAGGAATTATTTGAAACAACATTGCAGGACAGTCTCAAATAAATAAAGAAAAACATCTAAATTAAGTTGTTCTATATTCCTGACTATATCTAGAGAATTACTATATCCTAGTTAACTTACTTACAGAGCAAGTAAGGCAGATGTGGTGAGCGGGTCATCCAGTTGATGTCAGGTCAAAGAAAAACACTGAATACTCAGTCTCTCTTAGAGAGTTCTTAAATTAATATCCAAAATATTTCTGCTGAGATAGCTTGCAGAGTGACATAATTTTTTGCCATCTGACTCTATCCCAGGTAAAGCCCTGCTGATGCAGCTGGTAGCATTTAGCAAATACCTGTAAAAATACATAAACAAGGGCTTTTCTTAGATCTAAGGCAGATCCTGGAAGTCATAAAACAATAAACACTTCCAAGACAATACAAAAAACTTCTAGTTTCTGACATCATGTCTGTTACTGCACTGAAATTGAAAGATAAGTAATTTAATTTAAGCTGTTTTTCTGAAGATAATCTCTTCTGTTTCAGTTTCTCCATTAAAATATGTACATTTAAACAGTTATAATAGTGTATATATATTTCTGTTCTTTTCCAGTAGGGTACACTGTGGATACATCTTTAAGTTCAGTACTTTCCAAACTCTTTTCAACACACACTTCTGTACCAGCAGTTTGATATACACATAACATATGGTTCTAATATATTTGTAACACAAGCATATGAATCATGTTGATATTCACAAATGACCTAGAATTATTAACACAATTCCAGATAGCTGGGCTGGCAGTATCTCCTTTCATGACAGAGAAGATGACATCATCAGAGTCTGGTGAGAAGAAGATGTTAGTTGGAATGTTTCACATGCTGTTATAAAATGGTCTCCAGAATGAGAGCTAACTGATCATAAACACAAGTTGACTACAGGGAGATTGGAATCCTTACCAAATTATCTACACTAGCTACAGAACACAATACTTAACACAAGTGTCACATCACAAGTCTGACTTTTATACTGTTAGGCAACATGTTGTAGTAAATGACATTATCAGTGTCTGTGAAAAGAAGATGTCAGTATGAGTGTCTCACATGCCACTTTAAAATGGTCTCTGTAATGAGAGCTGTCGAACATGCTGCTCTAGAACAAGAGCTAACTGAACACAGACACACACAGAAGTCAACTGCAGTTAGATTAGAACCCCTACATAGCTATCTACACTAGCTGCAGAACACAATACTTAGTACCACTCTGCTTGTCAAATTGCCTGACAACACTTTACAGCAGATGACATCATCAGAACGTGATGAGATGTTAATAAGAGTGTCTCACATGCTGCTCTAAAATAATCTTCATAATGAGAGCTAACTGAGCACAAATACTCACAAATTGACTGCAGTGTAATTGGAACACCTATAGAGCACAATACTTAATGCAAGTGTCACAGCACAAGTATGACTTTCATACTGTCAGACATTGCTTTGTAGCAGATGACACCATCAGTGTCCAGTGAGAAGAAGATGTTAGTAGGAGTGTCTCACATGCTGCTCTAACATGGTCTCCAGAATGAGAGGTAACTGACCACAAACACACATAAGCTGACAACAGGGAGATTAGAACCCCTATCTAAGTATTTACACTAGCCACAGAACACACTACTTAATGTAAAAGCCACTCAACAAGTCTGACTTTATAATGACAGACAACACTTTATAACAGATGACATCATCACTATCTGGAGAGAAGAAGAAGAAGATGGTGTTAGGAGTGTTTCATATGCTGCTCTAAAATGTTCTCCAGAATGAGACCCTACTGAATAGAAACACAATATCAAGTTGACCAACATGAGACTAGAATCCCTACCTTGCTATCTGCACTACTTACAGAGCACAATACTTAATGGAAGCACCACAGCACAAGTCTGACAACACTTTATAGCAGATGACATCATTACTGTATGATGGGAAGAAGATGTTGGGACAGTTGTAAGAAACTGCTGTGGAGCCACGTATGACTGTAAAACCTTTGTTGCAATAAGACCTGAGTGATGTCAGTAGGGCAGAGACTCATGCGATTCTGATTACTCACACACAAGGTGATTGCAGTGATATTAGAATCCATGCCTAGCTAAGTATACATGTGAGAGAGCACAGTACTTAATCCAAACACTATGGCATAAATCTGATTTTTTGTGGTGTCACAGAACACAATACAGCATATGACATCATCAATGTATGTTGGGAAGAAGATGTTGGGAGGTTGTATGAACTTGCGTTGTAGTCATGTATGACTGTAAAACTTTGTTCCCATTAGACTTAAATGATGATGGCAGAACACAGAATCATGCTCTTCTGATTAGTCTGACTATTCACATACACAACTGCACATACAGGCATACACACAATTTGTCTGCTGCACAGTTTGAACCCCTACTTAACTATTTATTCCAGCTGAAGAACACAATATCTAACATTCGCTCCATCAATGAAGTATGATTTTTTTCCTTGTCATAGTGGTCTTTATAAAGGCTGACATAATCATTAAGCTGCAGGCAACATATACTGTTATGAGACTGGTTTGCAAAGTGTGGACATGGATTTGTTTTTGTGCTTCCAATATGCATAAACACTTTAAAAGACAGCTTCTTACCTTATATGCAATAAGCTCTCATGAATGCATATTGCAGAAATGAGACATATATGCACCTGTTCTCAATATATTGTGAACATAACACACTCAGACATGCACACACACACACACACACACACACACACACACACACACACACACACACACACACACACACACACACACTCGTATTTTGTAAACAGCATGAATGTAAGTGTTGATGTATGATTATTCATATTGTGATGAATTGATGTCCACCGTAAGACGCATATCAGATAATCTCAATGTCTAGTGTCAGTAGAAAGCTTTAATAAATGTAACAGTGCAGTTGTGCTCTTTATTTCAGTATTATAGTTGACATTAGACCTGTTACTGACATATCCATTTTTGAGTACATGGGTGCAGGGCACACATGACTCGGAGTAAATATGTATTCAGTGAATAACAAGTACCTTCCCTTTTGTTATCTTTAAATGCCTTTTGATGGAATGAAGAATAACTGAACAATAAACAAATACATTCCAAACATCTCTTTGTATAGCGCATCACAGAGAAACTGATTTGCCCAAACAATGGCAAAGTGTTTGCAGAAGTGAGATTCACATTTAATGAATAAAGCTTGAGTTTAAGAATTAGTTATGCATATATTCTATGGGACAAATAGCTAACAGATACTATGGTATTCATACTGTAGTTTAATATTGTAAATGTGTCATAATTTTTATGATACAAAGAGCTTTTGCTGTTGCCTTCCCCATCTGTGCGGAGTTAAATGATGAGCAAACACAGTTCTCTGCTTAAATAGAAAAATAATAATATTTCTATTTCCTCACCTTCATTTGCACAAACAAGCTAAGTGGCAAGGTGTGGCCTTCAGCACTTTGGACAGTACTGAGCATAAAAAAATGCATCTGTTGCCTTCCTTTCCCTGTAGCAGCAGATGTAAAAGCAGTCAATTCAAATTTAGAATATAAATCACACAGGGTTCGAATACAGCTCATTTCATTTTTTTACACATGGTGCCAGGATAGCATTACATAAGTAAATGTGATAATTCCTGCAAATGTGAGAAGTAATGCCTGTGTCTTCCACAATTTTTATCAACAATGTCAACCTGTACACAGTTGTACAAGTATTACCTGCTCCACAGGCCACTGTTCAAATCACAGTATAAGGGTGAGTCCATTTTTCTAGCAAAGAGAAGGGGTGGTACATGTTTTGAAATGATTATTTATGACTTAGCTGATATGCTAAATACTTGTGTATGGCCATCTATCCTCTAGCCTGTGTAATGTATGCTTTGTGTTACTGTAAGGACAGTTTGCACATGACATTAGATGAATATTTGGATGGATGGGATGAATACAAGGTGAAATTTGTAATATGTGCGTGATGAAAAATGTTACACATGTATATCTTCACACTAAGAAATGATGGGTGATGCATCTGAAATCGAACCCTTGAAGCTACTTTATAAAAAAATCATCAATCAAGTGATTTTCGTCAACAATCCACATAGGAACTTGCATTTTTCTACATTTTCAGTGTAATAACTGTCAACGTAAATGTTTCAGAGTACGGCCTTTACTCTGATTTAACTCTGTGTTTGTTTAGTGCAGAGATGCACAGAGATAACCAGACTAGTGTGGACAATGGCAAAAACTCACCAGTTGATACCTAAACAATTCTGCTGAATGTTCTGTATACATAGAATTGATTGCTCATCATCTATGAATGGTTTTATTGACTAGTAAATGGTTGGCTTCCCAGATAGCATTCTACTTGTAATTTTGTGAAGTTGTTTCCTGTGCTTAATATGTATGGCTAGTGTGAGCAGTACTGTTAATGATCTAATTACTCATTGCCTATGTTTTAGAAAGTTTGTTCAGTTGCCTTTAATGATACTAGCATTATACTTTACTAAACGTATTTGTCTCAAACTGTAGCTGTGAATTATCGGTTCTATTGTTGCTTTGTATAACCTGAATTGTACTCCACACGCAATTGTTTCCATACGTATAATGTCTCTAGCCAGCATGGACTCAGTATAAACACAGCTCCTGATAGTAGCAGGGAAATAATAATAATAATTATTAATTATTAACTAATAGTTGTTCACAAAATCCTCTACCAACCAGACAGTACACCCATACTGAAAAATATTATTACCCCCTACAGAAACCTAAAATCCCTTTGCTCTTCATAAATATTGCTAGTGCAAACTGTTAAAACCAACAATTCAGCTGGTGAATCACTATTCTCCAACTTTGCAGGAAAAAATTGGAACCTACTTCCTTCTGAACTTACCACTGACCCCCTCCTTATCCCAATTCAAAAAATCCCTTAGGAAATACCTAAAAATGCAGTGTCTTTGTCCCTGTACAAACCCTGACTAACTCCCACTCAAACATAATTCATAAATGATAACCTCATTACAAGAATAAAACTCTGACTCTAACTGATTAAAATTCTGTGTATCACCCACCTACTGGAAAGATTTAAAGTTAGCACTACACCATGTATGATAACCACCTTAACATATGTATGTTCATTTTTCAGATGAAATCTTTAACTATTTCTTTCTCAGGTACTTGCTTCCAACCTTTGCTGTGTGTATGTGAGAAAAACATGTACCTGTGTGTACATATCGTTAAACAAATCTCAGTTTTGTGATAACTCACTAATAATTTCACTGTATTTACACTTGTTTTTGTACATTTGGAACTTTTCTCCCGGGCCTCCACTGAAAATGGACCTGTATCCAGTCGGACTTTCCCAGTTAACAAATGTAAAATAAAATAAATAAATAAATAAAATTGGTCAATTAAGCATATACACATGCTCACTCAGTGCATAAAACTACTTGTAATGTTTTTAGTTGCTATATGTTTTAAACATATTTTACTGTTTTAGCATGTTGTTCTTAAACCAATCAGATTTGCAGCACATGCATTAGTGGCAGGGTTTCCAGGCTGTATATTTGTTTAAATTGTCCATTAAGCCAATGCCTTTGTTACTATTCCTGCATTGCTATTATTTTTGCCCTGTTTCCTGCTCCTTTCACCCCCCAACTCTACTGTTACTCTTTTTTTACAGTTACCCAAATTAATCCAACATTTAAAGGTTTCCAACTCTGGGGACTTGGAACTATTGAATCCTGTGGTCTTCAAGCAGCCACCTCTATATTGCTGACTGACAACCAAGTGTAGTTTTTTTTCTATTGCTTTGTAGTTGGATGTACTGGTTGCTCCTTTTTTTAAGTACTGCAACTTCCCATTTTGTAACCAGTGGCACACACACACTCCCTGGGTTGCGTTCTAGTTTAACCCCCACCCCCAGCAGGCCTCCTGACACCCATAGCAGTTACAACCCCATCCCTACTCTATTTATATTTGGGCTAACGTTACAGCCAATAGCCTGACAAGCATAGTAAAGAATGGACATTTCCTTCTACCCCAATCCCTTACATCAAAACAATATGCTGGGTGGATAGAACCAACAAGCAGCATTACATAACTTTTTAAACTAATACTCTTCACAAAGAATTTTTAGGAACTCTGTTATCAGACTATTACTTTTACCAACCTGAAGCAAGGCAATTCCTACCTTTTTTCACCATTTTAGATTGAGTATCTCAGGGTGAAGAATCCTGTTCTCAGCTCAATCTGCTCTGCTCACCCTCATTCTGCTCGGGCTCACTCCATTCCTCTACCCTTCTCCCATTCCCACCCTACCCTCTTTTCTTTAATTTATAGCTAACTCCAACCACACCTCTCCCCCTCCCCTATCCACACACAATGTCTGAATCCTCAGCCCCTCCCCTTAAGCCCACCCTCTCCACCTACCACTACAAGACACCATCTCTATCCTGTCTTTCTTTCATCCCACTCCTCTCTGTTCCCCTACTCCACCATACTACCCAGTATGCATTTTCACTACTGTATACTAACAAATACTCTTTTAATCCTGTTTCTCTACCTCACCCACAACTCCATCACTCTCCACATATACCATGTCAAACCCATCCATTCTCTAACACTTCCAGGATCTACCATTAGGCCTCTACCCCACACCTTCTCTGACATCTGCTTACAACTGTATAATACTCCACCTGTCTCCTTGCCTCTTTCAAACACTTACAAACCTACTCTCCTAACTGCCCTGCATCTCAACATCATAAACTGGCTAACAAATTAAGACATCTTATGTTACACTCCATCACAGAAATCAAGCTGTGTGCTGACATCCATCCCAACCCAGGTCCCAATAACACCCCCTCCACTCCACACAACTCAGCATACTCTGCTCACTCACACTCACATTCCCATCCCTACCCCCACTCTCAAAAACCTCCAACTCTGACCTGCAAATTAGCAATTTCAACCTCTGTAGCATAATAAATAAAGCTAGTGAATTCCAAGCCACCTTAGCCACCTACTCCCCTGACATAGAAGTAATAACAGAAACCTGGATAAAACCCCACATCACGAACAATGAGATTACCCCAAATGGATATAACATTATTAGACTACACACACTAAACAAAAGAGGAAGTGGAGTAGCTGCAATATTTAAGGACAACCTTAAACTTGAACAATTGCAATGCTCCCCACCAAACCTACCCAATTCTGAGACTCTAACCACATGTCTTGTAATAAACCCAAACAAAACAATAATTATCATAGTTTCTTACCTCACTCCAGGCAACAACCTATCCATCATTGAACATCTGCTTTCATGGGCTTCCAGGAATTTCAACCAGGAAACAATTATACTGGGTGATTTCAACCGTGATTGGCAATAATGTACATCCAAAAACCCATCTAATTTCTTCAATCTCTACAATTTCACCCAGACCATAAATTGTCCAACTTGTATTGACAAACACACCAAAAGACAGTCTACATTAGACTGGATACTAACCAACAAACCCTACCAATGTTACATACCAGGTTGCCTCCCAGAATCCCTCAGCGTCCACTCGCCTACCTTTCTATACAGAAAAAGCGCACACACTCAGAACAACATCTTCTACAAATACATCCATGACAAAAAAAAAACTTTTAACCAAATTCTCCAACACTGTGATTGGATCCCACTTAAGTACCTTCAGGTAGATCTAACAGTTGAATTGTTCAATTCTACCTTTCTTAATATACTCAATAATCTAGCTACAACTAGGAAAGTTTGCCCAAAATCCAAGCCTCTTCCCTGGTTAGCCAAGGAAACTAAACTTTTAATCAAAGGGATAGAGCCTGTTCAGCTTACCAATCCACCAAAAACAAATATAACCTCACTACTTATAAATAACCATGAAATCAAGCAAAAACATGTACTGTTTTGTATTGTATTGTACTGTTTTTCTGGAGCTTTTCTCCCTGGGCCTTCACTGAAAATGGCCTCCTGGCCCAGTCTTACTTTTTCCCGGTTAACAAATGTAATAAATAAATAAATAAAAAATGCATACATACATATCACAATGTGCAAAAGTTATGATTTCCCATGGATATATATATCGCTTACTGCCCAAAAATGAGTGTATAATATGACATCCAGACCCACTGCTTTCACATACAATTTAGCTAACCTTTGTTTGCTTGCCATAAGCATGTTGTTCCCCTCATAAGCCTCCTCTACCCTTACACAACTCACTTCATTCTACACAGCATACAGTTTTAATAATGACAACAGAAGAAATACATGACTATTAATGTGCCATTAAAAAACACTGCTATGTGTATGTCCATCTCACTTTGTAGTCCCATCACTCCAACTCTTCTGTATATGTGTGTGTATCTATTATGTTGATGAATGGTGTCTGGAGACTGACTTGACTGTGCTAATGGTTAATACTTACTTGTTACCTTAATTCAATAGTTTATCATTTCTCATGTACTGTGCAATGTTCTAAAATCATCTGTATGATTCTGTTTCTGACATGTTCAAGTGATGATGGATGAAATCTTCATCTAATGTGATGGGCAAACTCTCCTTACCGTGACAAAGCTTACTGCACACACATTTCAGGATATATGCATACACAAATAGTTAGCACATCTGCTGAGTCCGAAATATTTTTTTCAAAAACTGTAATACAACTGCAATACCCCTTGTCATTTCTAGAAAGCTGTACAGACAATTAAATTGTGTTTTGCAATGAGGCTTGCAAAGGAGCTATTAGTTTTACCAATGTATAGAGGTAGGCATTAATGATAAAAATAGTATAAGACACATACTTTACTTTAGTGATTTATTGTTTGTCTCATTTGCAGTAATGATCACATTTCCTTAGGTAATGCCATCCTGACACCATCTTAGAAAAAAAATGAATTAGCTGGATTTGAACCCCTATGATATTTTGTTGTAATCACAAGCTTACTGCTCTTACACTTAATGCCACAGGGAATACTAGGTAGCAAGTGTATTTTTCTACACTCAGTATTGCCAGTGCTAAGGGACACACATTGCTATTTTCCTTGTTGGAGTGAAGGTAGGCAAAGCAATAGAAATATTATTATTTTTTAAGGATAGACCCACATTTGATCATTGCTTAACTCCATAAAAATGGGAAAGGCAATTGCAACAGTTCTTCGTGTTGTACAGGTTTGACACAACATTTCCAATATAAACTATGGTATGAACACCATAGTATTTGTCAGCTCCTTCTCAAATAACATATATTCCCAACTTATTCTCAATTCAAGTTGCATTTATGAAATGGGAATCTTGCATGCACTAACACTTTGCCATCATTCGCACAAATCAGTTTCTCGGCGATGCATTATGTAAACAGGTATTTGGCATGCATTACTATGTTTATTACCCAGTTATCCTCCATCCCATCAAAAGACATTCTTAAACATAACAGAAGGGAAGGGACTTGTTTTTTTACTGAAGACATCAACACTTGTATTCCTGCTGTTTCCAAAGTGTGTGTGTGTGTGTGTGTGTGTGTGTGTGTGCTTTAATTGCACATTTTGAGAAACAGATACATGTATGTCTCAGTTCTGCAACATGCATTCATGACAGCTTATTTCAACTAGGTTAACAATATGACTTTTAAAGTATTTTTGTACATTGCAATTAAAAAAGCAAATCTGAAATCCAGACTTTGCACTCAATTCTCATAAAACTATATGTTACCTGCAACATTATGATGATGTTGTCCTCTATAAAGACCACTATTACACCAAAAATATCTGAATTTTGTGATGGGGCGAATGTTAAGTACTGTGTTTTGTAGTTGGCCAACTGGTTAGGTATGGGTTTGAATTGCAAAGTGGTCAACTTGAGGGTGTGCATAGTCAGAAGTTCATGAGTTTATGTCCTAATGTCATCACTAAAGTCTCATTGAGAAAAAAATTGTACAGTGGTACATGTCTACACAGCAGTTTCATACAGTTCTTCTAACATCTTCTTCACAAAATACACTGATAAATGTCATCTGCCATAAAGTGTTCTCTGACAATATGAAAGTCAGACTTGTGCCTTCATGCTACCATTAAGTACTCTGTTCTCTAGCTTGTGTAACTAGGTAGGTATGGGTTTTAATCTCACTGTAGTCAGTGTGTGTGTGTGTGTGTGTGTGTGTGTGTGTGTGTGTGTGTGTGTGTGTGTGTGTGTGTGTGTGTGTGTGTGTGCGTGTTCAGTTAGCTCTCATTCTAGAGATCATTGTACAGCAGCATGTGAGACACTCCTTCTAACATCTTCTTAGCATACATTCATGCTGTCATCCTCAATAAAGTGGATTTTCTTTCTCAATGTAAAGTCAGACATCTGTGGTGGTGCTACTGTTGCCCTGTATGTAATTCAGGTTGTATACCTACACAGGCCTTATATTCAAATCTGACCTCATTCAACTACTGTGTATGTGGTTGGTGGTATATTACTGTCAGTATATGATCTTTTGAATTTCTTTTCATTTGAATCCCATTAAGGAGAGCCTTTAACATAGTCCCATGAATCCAACATCCCCTTTTTCCCTCTGCCAAAATGACATCCTTTCTGCAGAGCATGGAGGATGTCATCATCTCAAAGATGAATACACATCTCATGATGCATGGTCCTTCTATGACCCTCTTCAAGCCACCTATAGAGCACTGAATGTGTGATTGCAAATTCTGTCATGTGGTGATGCATGTCACATATGGACAGAGGTAGAATGTAAAATAATCACACACCTACACACATATGCACATACCCATACCATCTTACATCACATAGACCTATTGATTTTGTTTTAAAGGCTATAGTAACAACTATGATTTTATGTGATGCTGTCTGTTAGCCTAGTAATGTCCTACAACTCTGTGAAGATTGCACATGTCAATGTTGTTGTCATTCATATGTTCTGTGTTGAGGCGTATATGTACAGTAGTTCTATAGCAGTATATTCCAATCTGAGATTTGATGTACTGTATTGATGGTCACTGCTGTCATTTGATGACATGTTCCTTCTATAACAGCTGTAGTAATATGCCTAATGAGGACTGTTGACATGGGATGATGCTATGTATATTGTTGCCTTAATAATGCATGTATTCTTAAGGTGGCCACGGTGGTGCAGTGGTTAGCATTGTCACCTCACAGCATGAGGTTCTCTGGTTCGATCCTCAGCTGGGGTGCCTTCTGTGTGGAGTCTGCATGTCCTCCCTGTGGTCGCATGGGTTTCCTCTGGGTGCTCTGGTTTCCTCCCACATCCCAAAAACATGCAGTAGGTGGATTGGACACTCTAAATTGGCCCTAGGTGTGTGTGTGTGTGTGTGTGTGTGTGTGTGTGTGTGTGTGTGTGTGTGTGTGTGTGTGTGTGTGCCTCCTGTGGAAGGTGGGGCAGTGGGCTGGCAACTCGACACATTAAAACTCCACTGCCAATCATGAGCGGACAGGTGATCCGCTGTGGTGACCCCTAACTGGGAAAAGCCAGAAGAAGAAGAATGCATGTATTCTTGGAGTGGAGTATGTCAACATTCTGCACATTTCTCATTCAACCATCACAGTGACACTTGCAGTATGGCACATATATGCATGTGTATAACTACCATCATGAAATGCTATGTGATATTCAGTAATATTACATCATTCTAATTACATGGGCACATATGCCTTGTTTCATGCATATATTGTAATGCTGGTATATACATAAACATATAACCAGTTCAGATTCACTTGCAACTGTGGTGAATTCATTGTATGCCCAATTGCATTGTTATTCACAAGGATTATTCAGGTATTGCTCAGCAGCATTGTGTGACTGTTAGCATCTGTCATTAATTGTTCTGCATGAACCACATCTACCTCATATGTAACATGCCCATATATGGTATCAGAGCCCTCATACACACCTTTATAGTGATAAGGCTTGCTAGTTGTTGCTGAAGCACCTACCAAGGGGAGAAAACGCTGAGAGAAGAAAAGGAGCCACTTTTGTGATTTTAACTATTTTCTTCTGATTTTTTGTTAAGTTTTACTGCTTTGCCGCCTATGTTTTGGCATTTTCCGGCTTGCTAAAGTTTATATCTGTAACAGTAACAGTACTTGGAACACATCTAGAGCCTGTTTACTGCATTTCCTGTGTTGCACTTAATTTAAAATAGTTTTTTCTCTAAAAACTGCATTTTACCTGATTTTGGCCTAGCACTCAAGTGTGGGGTCATTTATTGCACTGTTGTGATTATTTTGCTGCTTGTTTATCTTTGCTACCTTTAACCTACAACAAAAAGAAAAAAAAAAAAAAAAATCTTGCTTTTTTCCCCACTTTCTGAAAGTTAAGAAAGTTCAGTTACAGATTTGCTGTTCTGAACTGTTTGGAAGTTTCTAGAAGGCCAGTGCTTGCTTGGGCTAAAGGGAAGTCTCTGTGTTCACCAGTGGGAGTGGTTAACACTGAACAGCCTGCCTGTCCCTGGAGGAGTGGTTACTGCCTAGAAGCTGTAGTTTTATTGGCCATTTGGGTCAATTCTAAACTCCTTGAGCTCTCTCTCTCTTAAAACCCTACAACTCTCTTTTTGCACGGTTTTGCACACTGAGCAGCGTCGGGCAGCGCCGCGCCTAAACAGGTTTAAAGTATTCCAGGCTCCACAAAGTCTGTTCTTCACTTTTTCCCTTAGAACTGTTCAAACTCTCAAAGTAATCACTCTATTCTCTTTCTAAAGCCCTGCACTTGCTCAGCTCGTATAAGGAAACACTAACTAACTAAAGCATTACACCCTCCTTGACTTCTCATAAGTATTAGGCTCCAGATTGGTCCTTCCTGATCAAGTGAAAAATCAGTTCCCTTCCCTAATCTGATCAGTAAAAAAACAATTCCCTATACTAATCTGGTATGTCCAAGGGTCAGTTTCAAGGTTACTCTCCAGTCCAGCTGGTGAATCTGGGAATTTTGAGGCAATGTTACAATTGCCTTATGTACACAGACAACCCTCTCCTCCTTCCAACAAACCCTAATACATGTGAGAGATGCAGTTACACATCCAAACTGGAGGCAAAGCTCTCTCAACCCAAGACTGGCACAGTCAGTCAGGAGGAAAAGGTAACCACCCGCACCACAAATTCAGTCTCACACAGACCTATTGCATCTGCATACCCAACACATAAACACACAAAAACATACTCGGAGGCTCTAAATAAAAATCTGCCTAAACAGCAAAGACCTCCTAAGCAGATATCCAGGCAATAGCCACCCCTCAACAATACCCACGAATCACATATCTCACAAAATCAGTGTGCCTCACAGTCACAGCCCTTAAGGCCAAACAACACACCAAATACACTTGTTATAGGAGACTCTATTGTCCGGCACACTGACGTCCCGCTCACTAGACTGAACAAGGAGAAGGTCACTGTAAGCTGCTTGTCGGGTGCCAGATTCCACCACATAACGCAAGCACTCAGGTCACTCCAAAGCAAGTACAAGTATGACTCCATCATTGTCCATGCTGGTGTGAATGACCTGAGATGTACCTCCCTGGACTACATGAAAAGAGACATAGAGGAGCTCTCTGACCATGTAGCCCAGGCTGGTATGACCCTGACCTTGAGTAGCATCTTGCCCTCACCAAGAATGATGCCACAGTATAAAGACAAAATGATCAGTTTCAACAATTGGCTAAAGTATTGGTGTCATTCAAAGGGGATACAGTGTCTGTCAGCCTGGGATGACATGCTCGACAAGCCAAGTTGCTTCGCTAAGGACGGCTTGCACCTGTCACCCTTAGGCTTTTGTATACTGGCCAAGGCTCTTGCCACCCCCATAGTGCCTTTTTTAGGCAAGGCTCAAAGGACAAACTCACCTCCATAGACAACCCAAGGATAAAAAAACTAAAGGTAATGCTACTCAATGCCAGAAGTCTAAACCTCAAGTTGCACACACTCGAGGCTCTCCTCAGTATGGAGAAAATCGATGTCTGTGCAGCAATAGAAACCTGGTTCAAAGCTCCTGAGAGCACCCCAGTACTACCAGGTTATAACTCATACCATGCGTTTCAGCCCCAAAACTCGGACCGAAGCACAAAAGGAGGGGGAGTATCTATATTCATTAAAGATACCTACACCTCCAGGTTAGTGGCAATGCATGAAGCATCAGAAACCATCCAGGTGCAACTAACAGCGGGCAAAACTGCCTTTCAGTTTGTAGCCTGCTACAGAACACCCTCCCTATTACAGGAAACCCACATGGCATTCCTGAGAACACTGGAGAATATGAAGGTCTCTCCAAACACTATGTTATTGGGTGACTTCAACTACCCAAACATTGACTGGGAAAACTACTCAAGCCCAAGCACCCTCGCCCAACAGTTCCTTGAATTTATAAACTCTAACGCGATGGAACAACTGGTCACCACTCCCACTAGAGGGAACAACATATTGGACCTGGTCATCACCAACATGGGGACTCTATGTTCCACACCAGAGGTAAACCCCTCATTGGTAAGATCAGACCATAAACAAATTTCCCTGGACATCCATATCCCGTCCCCACCCCCAGCCAAGGAAATCACTGTAAAGAATTTCTCAAAAGCCAACTTTGCACTTCTCAAGACTGAGGTGGAATCCTTCAAAACCCCCGGGCCAGAGGATAATACAGCCCAATCCGCAGAATCCTTTACAAATGCATTATATTAGCACCTGCAGGAATGCATGGATCGTGCTATCCCAAATAAAACCAAGACTCACTCCTCCTAAAACAGGAGACCAGTCTGGTGGACCCCGGACATAAATAAGCTATACAACAGAAGGAGGAAGCTACTACATGACAGAGCAAAATCCCAAAAAGGGAAGGCATCTCTAATCAGTATTAGCAAGAAACTTCAATCCCTCATAAAATCATCAAAGGCCAGTTTCGAAAGAAAAATTGCCCTAGACACTAAAGATAATCACAAGGCCTTCTTTAGTTATGTCAGGAATATGGGTGGAAACTACCAGATATGCTCTGAATTGTTGCATAATGGTAAAAAATATACTGAACCTACAGACATAGCCAACATCCTGGCAGACAGATTCAGCACAAACTCCCCCCCCTTCCCCCCCCAAAGGAGCAAATGCCTATGCCAGCTGAATGTAACCTCCCTGACATCACAGATGCACAGGTGAAAGCTGCCCTCTCCAAAGCAAAAAACACAGCATCTATGGGACCAGACGGTGTCCCAGGCTGTGTCTTACATGAGCTCCAAGAAGAACTGAATCCTCACATTAAGTCACTGTTCAAACTTAGCCTTACTACAGGATATGTACCCAAAGAATGGCGTACAGCTACAGTGGTCCCACTCCACAAAGGTGGTGCCACAACGGACCCCGGGAACTATCGCCCCATAAGCCTGACTAGTCTGGTCTGTAAAGCTATGGAGCGTATTATCATGGAACTCATAAACAAAGACATTGGGAGCCTCCAGACACTGGACCCTACCCAATTCAGCTTTGTTAAGGGCAGATATTGCCTTTTAAACCTAGTTGATTTCTTTGAAACAGTTACCAAAGCCATAGATGAGGGCAAGGTAGTCCACACAGCCTACCTGGACCTCAAAAAAGCCTTCAACACAATCATAAATAAGCTTACCAGCTTAAATATCAACCCCTATATCACAAGATGTGTTGCAAACTGGCTCAGAAATAGAACCCACATGGTCAGAATCGCAGGTGCCATGTCCGAATCCAAACCAGTTACAAGTGGCATCCCACGGGGCTCAGTTCCGGGACCTCTCTTGTTCAGTATATACTTCTCTGAGGTTCAGGCTAACACGGGGGGATTATGGCTGACAAAGTTCACAGATGACTGAAAACTGGGGGCCATAATCGAATCTCCAGCTGACACAAGCATCCTCCAAAAGGGTCTCACAGAGACGGATGCTTGGTGCCAGAGCCACGGCCTCAAGCTAAATGCTAAAAAGTGCATAGTCATCCCCTTTGGGAAAAAGAAGGTGCCCACAAATTACCACATAGGTGGTAATCCATTAAGTACGGAAGAAGTAATTAGAGATTTGGGGACCAACATAGATAATAATCTCTCCTTTGATAATCACATTGCCAAAGTGGTTAGAAAGACCTTCTATATAGCCTACCTTATCACGAAAGGGTTTGCATCTAGATCAAGAGAGGTCATTGTGCCCCTCTACTCGTCACTCATCAGGCTCATAATTGAATACAATGCCCCTTTTGAGATGTACCTTACCCGACACCTGCAGCAACTGGAGAGACCCCAAAAGTACCTCACCAAGAGGATCATGGGCTACAAACAGATGTCCTATGCAGCGCGACTAAAGAAACTCCAGCTCTACTCAGTTGCTTAATGCCTACACAGAGGCGATCTATGCCTGATGTACAAAGACATGTCAAACCCCAAATTAATGGACATGCTCCACCTCAAAAAATCCAAGTCCCTTAGAGCTACACGCTCCAGGGACTTAAACCTCAGCACAAAAATAAATAGGACATGCTGGAGGGACAGATTCATTTCCCAGAGGTTCCCCTCACTCTGGAATAGAATCCCAATTCATGTTAGACATAGCCCCTCGCTGACCCTCTTCAAGCGAAATCTGGACGCGTGGATGGGAAATCGCAAATTCACCCCTGGGATCTCTTCTGTATCCCTGCTAGACAGAGGCTCAGTAAACTAATCTTAAAAGGATACCTTCTGTGACCTACTTTACAGAGGCACAGTAGGCTAATCTAATAGGGAGGCGGAAGCCAAATACACTCTGGCTAGGCTTATAAATGCCCTAGGGCAGATAGCCTAGTATCTACCTATGAACCTATGAACCTATAAGCATATAGGCATGCGATGTGTAAGTGATGTAATGATATGAAATAGGTAGAGTTGTACGACTGTGTTAACAGTTCCACTGCATGTCATGTGATACATACCCAAGGTTGTATTTGGAGGTGTTCTCACAAATCATAGTAAGTACAAAATCTTATGGGGAATACACATCTGTGTGCACAGATGGTTGTGGGTGGCACCAAGAATACTCAATTGAAGACAATTGACAACCAGCATGCTGACAGATTTTGACCAAACTTTAATACCCTGTCCCCCTTGCTCATTGCCCAAAGTATACCTGTAAACATTACTCAGCATATTTATTCAAGAAAGCACCTCATCTGTGTGCTCTCTAAGCCTAAAACATGGCATTAATGATGCTTGCAGCATCCCAGGTTGCCTTATCAATAAATTTAAACCTGACCTAGCAGACACAGTTGGATCCTTACTAACCACAGCATCCAGACAGGCTATTTGTCAAGACCTGCCAAGACCCAAACTAACTTACTGAATAAATACCTAGTCCTTTCTCATAACTAGCTATAAATTATCTACTCCATGATGTTCCACAGTTACATAATGCCTGACAATTCAATGTGTATAACTATCTCACTGTAACCTCCTATGTCTTACTTTCTGTCCATTATGATTATGTTTTTTGAATGACTATGTTGAATGTATTTTGTATGGACTGTTTTGAATATTTTTCTTGTATTGAGATGTAGCATGTGGAGCTTTTCTCCCCAGGCCTCCACTGAAAATGGGCACTGCTTGCCCAGTAGGATTTTCCCAGTAAACAAATGTAAAATAAATAAATAAATAAATATTTTCTGGCAGAATGGTGGACAGCAACAGTCATCTGTCTGAATATGGGGAGACCATCACCCAACACAGGGAATTATAGACCCATAAACCTGATTTACCCCATCTTGAAGCCAATGGAAAGAATCATCATGGACCTAATCAAGAAAGACATTGGTAATCTCCTAACTGTGTACCCAACACATTTTGATCCATTAAGGCTATATCATGTCTATTAAATCTGGTAGACTTCTTCAAGAAGGTCAACAAGGCCATTGCCATGACTTCACCTAGCCAATACATTGTTCACAATTCCACACTCAGGCATTATAGAGAAACTAGCCATAAACCACTACTTCACCAAGTGAGTATCCCATTGGATCACTGCAGGACATATACCGGCAAATTGTTTGAATTCACCTCTAGCAAAAGGCCAGCAACCAGTACATTATAACAGGCTTCTGTACTAGGTCTTTTCCTGTTTGGTATTTAATCCAGAGAAGTCAAGACACACTTATACAGTCTTTGTGCAGCCAACTTTGTGGATGACTGCAAAGTTTGAACAATTCTTGAATCCAGTAACGGCATTGATATACTGCAGAAAGTATTAGCACACACAAATGAATGGTGCAAGAGCCATACAGACACACTAAGAGTAAAAAAAAAAGGATGATTAATTTCATTTGCAAACAAAATACCCAAACTAATTAGAATACAGGCAGTACACCCCAATGGCTATACCCAGTGGTACATGATCTGGGTGTTCAGGGAGATAGTAATTGTAAGTTTGAGCACCATCTGTCCACAGTGGTGGCCAATCCCTTCAATGTAGCAAACTCTCAAGTATGGGCATGGGATCCAGCTCAAAGGACATTATAATTCCATTGTACATGCCCCTCATCACAACAATAATTGAGAACAATGCACTCTTTTGCATATTACTCACCACACATGCAACAGCTGGAGCAACACCAGAGATTTTGCGCAAGGAAGATACACAGTGTACTAAACAAGTCCTATGGTAAAGATTTAAAACCATATCACTGTATACTGCCCCTACAGACTAATAAGGGCCAATCTGTGTCTGGCCTAAAGGGCAGTCTGCAGTCTGTCATTGATGGAAATTACACACATTGGTAAAACAAACTGCATGAGGATCACTTATTCAAAGGATGATAACCTAGCCTCTGATATAATAAATCATGTTTGAGAGATAGAAATGTATCAAAGACACTACTCCTACTCTGGAACAAGCTTCCCATTCACATAGAATGAAGGCCTTTCTTCACCATATTCAAATGCAACCAGAATCAATGGATGGTTAATGTTAATTGTAATCCTGGTGTTGCTCCCATGTCCATCATGGACAGAGGTAGTTGGTCTTAGATAACATAGCATAGGCTCATAACTGTATGAACTTTGCTGATATAGATATTTAAAACTGTGAAACTCATGTTAAATATGGCTAGGCTTTTATGTCATCTCAGAACATTAGCCTAGTACTCTGTTATGAACATATGAACTCCAGTTGTATCCTAGGTAGAGCTATAATGTGACTGTACAGCATTACGGACATAACAGTACATCACATCATCATTACCACTTGATAGTTTGCATGCACTCATAAGCATGCATGTCAGGATTTCATGCTAGTATAACATTTTCTCTGGCAAAGTTGAGGGGGAGCAGTGATCGTATGACACATCTCTTGAGGTTTGACATGTGCATATAGAGTGTGCTGCATGCATTGTTTGGTATGTGAGCAAATTATCACAGTGGCAGCTTTCTTGATCATTGATGCCAGACTTTGCACTGCTGTAGTTTCTGTGCAGATGGGCATAGCTGATGCATTGCCATCATAGGATCATAGGATCACAGGAAGTTACTAGGCTAATGGCCCTAGGGCCCTTACAAGCCTAGCCAAGTTATACCCTTATTTCCACAATCAGCACCTATTGTCCCTGTCCAATAGGAAAACAGGTGAAATCCCCTGGGTGAATTTTCAGTTACACATCCAATCATCGAGACTGTGTTTGAAGAGGGCCAATGAGGTGCTCTGTTTGACATGAAGTGGGAGTCTGTTCCAAAGGTGTGGTAACCTCTGGGAGACAAATCTGTCCCTCCAGCAGGTTCTATTAATGTCACATACCAGGTTAAGGTCTTTAAAACAAGTAACCTATGTACCATTTCACTTATGGAGATGCATCATTTCCAATAAAGTAGGGTCAGAGATTGCCTTGTATGTAAGGCAGAGATCACCTCTGAGTAGTCTGTATGAAACAGAATAAAGTGACAGTGATTTCAGATTATCCACATAGGACAGATGCTTTGTGCTGTCTCCAATTGCTGCAGGTGCTTGGAAAGGTACATACCAAAAGGGATGTTGTACTCAATTATTGGCCTGATGAGGGAGGAGTACAGGGAAGTTATAATTTCTTTTTTTCCAGAGGCAATGCACTTACTTATGAGATGAGCAATATAGAATGCCCTTCTTACCACTGTGGAGACATGGTGGTCAAAGGTAAGGCTGCTGTCAACCTGTGTGCTCAGGTCTCTCATCACTGATTGCATACTTAAGGTGTTGCTATTGATGTGGTAGTTAGCAGGAACACTGCCCTTCCTGAAAGGGATGATAATACATTTTTACATTGAGTTTAAGGCCATGACATTGGCACCAATCATTTATTTGAGTAAGACCCTCTTGTAGGATGTTGACATCATTTGGAGAGTCTATGACCACTCCCAATTTGCAGTCATCAGCAAAATTTGTCAACCACAGACCTTTAGGTTTTGCTTGTACTTCAGAGAAATAGATTCCAAACAGAAGAGGTCCCAGGACTGACCCTGTAGAACACCACTGGTTACAGGTTTGCTGTTGGAGATAGTCCCCCCTATTTTGACTATATGGGTTCTATCAGTGAGTCAGTTAGTGGCACATCTAATGATATAAGGGTTGATACCTAGTTGGGTGAGTTTGTCAATGATACCTGACCGGGGGGATAGTGTCAAATGCCTTGGCTAAGTCTAGGTAGGCTGTATGCACAGATTTCCCCTTGTCCAGTGCTTTGGTGACTGCCTCAAAGAAGTCAACCAGGTTTAACAGGCATAATCTCACTTTGACAAATCCAAACTTAGTAGGGTCAAGTGTTTGGAGATTACCTTTATCTTTGTTGATAAGGTCCATGATGATTCACTCTATGCCTCAGTCTCATGTCTCATGTCCACCAGTCTCACATATGGCTGTACCATTCATTATAACACTCCAGTTCTTAATTCAAATATCAATTTCAGATGCTTCAGACAATATACATTGTTATCACATGTGGCAGAAGCATGCAATATATGGCTGTGGCACAGAATCCACTCATAAAAGTGTGTTGCTTGTAAGTGTTGTTATCCTTATGGCCGATACCTATGTCAGTCGGTCAAGTGTATTGCATTGGGCACAGTGAGCTTGCACATATATTGTCATGCATACAGAACTATTCTTTGGTATGCAGACCTAGTAGTAACTGACAGTGTAGGCTTTCCTTCAAGATGTTGTACAAGGAGCATGTGTGATACATCTTTCTGTGTTGTACCAAGTAAATACAGAGATCATTGGCAACGTTGATGACATGGGTTCCACTTTTGCACACATGCCTTGTGGCTTATGTGTCATGACAACCTCTCAGATAGCCAGGATTGCCCCTGAATACAACTCCAGGTATAAAACAGTCCCACTTGACCTCTCCAAAGACAGTTTATTTTTGGAAAGGAGGTGGTGAATTCCCCTCATAAAATACTGACAATCATTGAATACTTCAGCTCCACACTTCTAAACATTCTCAACCAACTATCCCCCATAAAGAACAATTAGGATATGCAGCACCCTCACCCCCTGCCTCCAAAAAAACATAAAAACCCTACTCCAAAATAGGGACAAAGCCTGGAAACCTGGCACTATCATAGAGGCAAGGCAATCCTTTCTTGGACTTTAGAATAAGGCCAAAAAACAAGTAAAACTAGATAAACAAAACTATTACCTCTCCCTACAAAGGAAATATAATATCAACCCTCAGAAATTCTGGGCAATAGTAAATAATATCCTCCAGCCCAGTAAATCCACCACACCACCCCCCAATACACCTGACACAGATCACAATATAGCCTGCAGCTTTAACAACTACTTCACCTCCTCCATACTTAAACTCATAAATGACTGTACCACCACCAACATCCCCCAACCCCCTACAACCCAACAACACTGTATCCCCTTCTCACTCAAGCCAGTGCACACATCCTATATACAAAAATTATTAACTAAACTCAAACCCACCACCCTCGCCGCCGACAAACCCCCTCAGCCAAATACCTCCAACTCGCATCCACAATCATTGCCTGTTCTATTTCATTACTAATTAACAGATCCATTACCGAAAACATTGTTGCAACCTTGTGGACAACCTCTTTCATTATTCCCCTTCACAAAGGTGGCCCCTGTTCCGAACTCTAACTATCACCCAATAACAATTCTTTCAGCCCTGTCAAAGATTCTAGAGAGATGCTAGATCACCAAATCCTCTCCCACCTCTTCTTCAATAACCTTCTCTCCCAACCCAACATGGCTTCCACCCATCCCACAGCACCTCCACTGCCCTACTCAGATTCACCAATACTATAAACTCCTATAGAAACCAAGGTAAACTTGTCTCCAACCTTCCTTTATTTATCCAAGGCATCTCACAAAAAAACTTCTAACCTGTATCTCTGACCTTAACTTTGACACTGCCACTCTAGTATTGTTCAAAAACTATCTAGACAACTGACATCAGTCTGTCAAATGGATCAACTCCCTATCCCCCCACTCCCAGTCACCCTAGGCATACCCCAAGTTTCTATCCTTGGCCCACTTCTCTTTAATATCTTCACCAACCAACTTCACCTAGCTACCACAAAAGCTGACATAGTCCAATATGCTGATGACACAATCCTCATACGTTCTGCACCCAGCATCCAACTTCATCAGCAAAAAGCCCAACTAACCTTTACTGAAATTGAGAACTAGCTCAATAACTCACAACTTATACTTAACTCCCAAAAAACTCAACTCGTGCTATTCCACCCAACCAAACCCACTGACCTCCCCTTTCCCATATTCTCCAACAAGAGCACCCAAATCACTGAAGTCTCTGGTGCAAAACTCCTAGGAATTACCATTGACCAACAACTCAAATTTAATAAACACATATCAACAGCCATCTCTAAAGTCCACAAAAAAATAGGCTCCCTCTTGAGGTGCAAAAGGTACCTTACCTCAGAAGCTCATACTGCCATAGCTAGAACTCACCTTCTATCCACACTGCTATATGTTTCTCTCTCACTAACAAACCTAAATAAAACTGACTTAAATAAACTCTCCACCTGCTACAACAAAATTGACAGATCCGCCGCTAATGCCAAGTCACGTTCCCACCATTGCCATGCCATACAAACCCTACATTGGCTAGAATTCCCCAACCTACTAAAATATCACCAACTCAACTTAGCCCACCAAATACTGTACTACCCTGAAAAAAACCCTGCCCTGAATTACCTCCTTAACTTTCACAGTCCTAATAGACAACTACGCTCCAGCAACAAAGCTATAATTGAGACCATCTCTTGCAAAAACGACTCAAGGGGAATCTCTTTATGCCCATGAAATTGCCAAGACCCAGAACAACCTTTCTCCTGACCTTAGACTTCTAAAATCTACATCATCCTTTAAGACTCTCCTTTAATCATATCCAACCATCTATGCGACTGTAACAAACTGCCATAAACCCATATATCACAACAGGGAAACCTTTTAACAACTCAAGTGCATGCTCTGTCAGGGTCGCTATACAAACATATTATATGCTGTTCAGACTGTACAACCCTCATTTGACTGCATCTCAGTGCTCACTGTAAATATTATAAATATTTGTACAAACAGTCATCTGTTCATCCATCTATCAGTGTGAATGCTGCAAACTGCTATGTTCGTTCTGTATAAAAATGTCATCTTTTATCCAATAATGGAATACTCATTGCTATTAACTAACATATCTTTATATTGTGACATCCACCTGCAAATTTAATATCTATATGCTCTGATTTATCATAAGCAATTTGTAACTTTTTATACTATGTTAATGTAATTTAAACTTTTATCTCGTGTTAATTCTCTCATGTAAATTGCATGCTCTTTTTCTGTTTGTGTCGGAGCTTTTCTCCCAAGGACTCTGCTGAAAACAGACACTTGCTGTCCAGTCGGACAATCCTGGATAACAAATATGAAATAAAAATAATAAATAAATTATAGTTGTATACATCTGCAGAACATGTATAATAACTTAAACTCACATATTCCATCAATGTCACAGATTAATGTTGTTTGTATTTTTAAATTGTTTTTGATTGTGCCTACTACGGACAGCTGCTGTCCATGAGCTTGTTGCTATGTGCCCATGATTGCTAGTGAGGTATGCTGTCATTTCAGTTATATTCAGGCAAGTCATTTTGTAGATCTTCACAATGTGCACATGCTCCCTTTTGTACATACCATCTTTCTAAATGTCCTCTTCAATGAGTATGTCAGTGATGTCTGTATCACACCCATTCATCTACATTGACATGTAACCTTGTGTGACAGTCACATATATACTTACATGTGTGGTAATGTACATATACTTGCACAGGAGATGTAAACAGCAGTACACACTGTGCTATCTACATATGTGATTAATGTTATGCTACTGACTTGTCTTGGATGTGTACATATATTGACATATCCTATCTAGTGTACATTTAAATACTGTACGCACCCTCTTCCTCTTTCTTCATTCCTATCATTCATGTCTGTGGCCATTTTAATCAGCACACTTTCTCTGCATAGTGTATTTATGTTTCACTGTATTTACCCTTACTGTTCACCCTAACATCTATTATTTCAGTCTGCAGTACTTGTTGTAATATACATTGCACATTTTACACTTTTCTATAATGTGTTAATACTGCAGTTATTGCAGTATTTTCACCCCTGGTAGTCATTATGGCTGTCTGTGCAATCTCTCAGGGCAGGTTTTCCCATAGGCAAACTTGTATGCATCTTTTTTCTGCATTTGTACTGCTCTGTACAGTTTCTGGCCCGGTAACACTGTTGCTGGCCACAAAATGGAGCTTGGATTCATGTAAGCTCAATGCACTGCAGGCATATGCTGTAGCATTGCTTTTCATTGTATAAACACATCAGCTCCATGTAGGCTTCATGTGAAGCCTACACAGAGTTTATTAAATCCCCAGGAAAATCTACATCTGAAACTCCAAGCTAAATTAACTTTTCATGAGCTGAAGCAGAATGCATTTTATTTATGTATTGTATTTGTTAACTAAATGAGCAGGTAGATGGCAATGAGGACCTTTTGCAACTATGACTCAGGCCATGAAGCACAACAAAAACACACAAGGGGTATCGAGCATATCTAAGTGTTAGCAAGTCTCATTAAGCAATTTTTTTACAATTAATTAAAATAATTATGCACAACAGTTAGGGTAGTATACACAAAGGCAGCATTGAATGACGGTGTTTTATGGAAACATACACATTGGTGATTCATTGTTGGGTCAAGGAGCCTCTAAAAACAAAGTGCTGTCCAGAATGCTCAGAGTAGGGCCTAAAACCTTTGGCATTACGAAAGAACATGTTAAAGGCTAATGCACAATACCTGAAAGTAATAAGAAGATCTTTATAAAGATATTACTCCTCAACATTAGTGAATAAATGATTTTACAAACATATATGAAATAATATAAGAAAACAAAAACACAACATTTGAAGCACTTTTAACATGTTTTTAATGCTCCAAATAGCAGACAAAAGTGATTTCTTCCAAAGTTCCATTTTGGTTCCTGAGATTAAGAAAGCTTTTATGACCCAGCAAGTGATAAGGCTGTATTTCTAAATGACTGTATAACACAGTTTTATAGAACACTCCTAGAGAACACTATTTATGTTTGAAACATTATGATGAAATTATGATGCATTTGTTTAAAGACGTATATGAATTATTTATTTATTTACTTGTCTTTGTTGTTCAGGAAAATTCTGACTGGGTCATTCTCAGCAGAGGCCCTGGGAGAAAATCTCCACATTTAAGTTACACATGAAGCACATTTATAAATGCAGGATAAAACATCTACATATAAGCTTATTAAAATGATTTTTAAATATTTCTTACATGAATATAGCATTTTAACACTAAAAAAGACAGAAATTAACATAAATTGGATAATTATTGAACAGAAAATTAAAATACAATAGCAGGTAATGTATTTGTAGCATGATGGCTGCAGGGAAAATATCAAAATGGGGTGAATCATGATAGATCTAGTTTTATTCACAAACTCAATGCTTACCTTGAAGATACTGATAAATATTGAACCATCTCACTAATAAGCATTAAACCCTAGCCCATTAGTTTCATAAATAAATACTAAGCTACTGATGCAGTGTATCACTGGTAGCCTAGCTACAAAATCCTAATTTACTAGTACCCATTGGCATGAATAATTCATTCCTAGTTATGACTCCTTTCAATGAGGGTCTGAGGAGCCAGAACCAGGGTATATTTGTTATTACCCATCCATTCATAAAAGCTGAGCTTATAGAGGGTTAGGAAACTACTTTGCTTTACATCTAAGGGAAGTTTATTCCATAAAAGAAGGATTTTCTGGGAATGATATCTATCTCACCATCACTTCATATTTATGTTACTGTGGAAATGTATTTATCTTAAGCAAGTGTTTAGGATGTTAGTAGTTATGTGGCTGTTCAGGAAGTTACATAGGACTGGATTCTTCAAGGTTCTGAAGACAAGACAGTGGTCTTATTGCAACAGTGTACAGGAAACAGAAAAGAAAGAAAGCACTTTAAGGCAGTCTGTGTGATGTAAGGAAGATGCCCTAGACTGTCTTATGGAGGAAGTGTTGTGATCTCTCCAGCTTAGTCATAGGTTTAGACAAGTACATACTAATGGTGGCACTATACTCTATTTTGGGTCTGATAGTGGAGGAGTAAATAGGTATAATAACTTCTTTAGACATGGAAGATGTGCCCCTGTTGATGAGAATAGGTAGATGAAATGGTTTCCTAATGACAATATATACACGGTGATCAAATGAAAGTTTATTGTCAAATAAATGATTTAGTTCCTTAATGACTGAGCCAGTTTTCAAATAGGTGTCCCCTATGTAGTGGGCACATGGGTGTTCAGAGTTGCAAAAAGACACAGTGCTGTATTTTTTAGTATTTAGCTTAAGGGTGTGGTCCTGGCATTACTTGTTAGTGTGTTTAATGTCCTCCTAAAGATTCTGGAAGTCAGATGTAGAGTTTATGACAGCTCCAAGTTTGCAATCAGCTGCCATAGGCTTTTGATGTTGGCCCTGACATCAGAGAAGTAAATAAAAAAGAAAAGTGGTCCAAGGACTAGTCCCTGACTCTTCTTGATGAGTGTGTGCCTCCAATACTAGCAGATTGGCCTTTGTCAGTAAGACAGTATGATATTAAATGGATAACACAGAGGTTTACATTAAGTTTGATTAGCTTATTTATAATGCCAAAATGTAAGATGGTATCAAAGGCAAAGGCTTTGGCAAGGTCCAGATAGGCAGTATGAATTCATTTGCTTGTGTCTAGTGCATGAAAGAGGCCTTAACTGACTCAGAAGACAGGCTCTACACTGAACAATGTCAAACTTGCTTGGGTCCGGGAGCTGTAGACTGCTTATGTCCTTCTTAATAAGTTCCATAATGACGTGCTCCATTACTTTACAGATAAGGTTGGTAAGGCTTACAGGTCTATAGCTTCCAGGATCAGTAGTAGGTCCCCCCTTGTTGAGTGGGTGACCACAGCAGTGCTCCATACCTTAGGTTCAAAAACAGTGAAGATGCTGAGATGGAATAGGCTTAGTAGCAAGTCAATGAGACAGTGTTTTTCATAACAATGTCTTAATGTCTTCTCAACTACTGTCCTGGATTATGACTTAAAGATGTTTCTAATGTTATTTCTGGAACCAGACAGACTCCTAATACCCACTCAAAGTTTGACAAAACCACTGCTGTTTAAAGGAAGTATCTTGTGACTCTTCCTGAGTAGTTTTGGCAGCCTGTTTACTATTTCTGCACTAAGATTTCTGCAAGCCAGAAAAAGAAATGTGTGTGTGTGTGTGTGTGTGTGTGTGTGTGTGTGTGTGTGTGTGTGTGTGTGTGTGTGTGTGTGTGTGTACAGAGAGAGAGAGAGAGAGATCTACTTCACATGATAGCACATGTACTTTTACTACAAATCAATACCATAAAAATACTGTACTAAGCCAAATGTTGATTATCTTTCATGCTTGTGTTGTGGTGCAGTGTGTACTCTCTTGATATCTAAAATAGGCTTAAGAACCTTTTCTGTGTAAGTTATAGTCCTTGTGACAGAAATCAAGAACACAGGGTCTAAGGCAAACTAACAAAGCAATCATGCAGCTAAAATGTTACACTTAAACTAACATAATGTACAGTCATAAAAGGATATATTCCTGATTCATAAATGCACAGGTAGATAAGTTCAGATAAGTGTTTTGGAATCCATACTTTAACCCATTTAAGCCATTTTGTCTTTTATTTCTTCCTAGTGTTTAATCATGAGAGTAGTAAGAGAATAATTTGTTTTTATGTGTTTTAGAAAAAAATAAATAAAATTGTTGAAATTTTTGAAATTCATATGGTTGAAACCATTTGGTCGAATGTTGAAAAATAACTATAGAAAACAAACAGCTTTGCACAGATATCACAGTACAGTGGTGATTGTGGAATGTGCCCTTTCCCTCAGTGTAATAAGAACTCAGAGATAGCACATATAATTAGCAGGGGGTGTAGGGTGTTCTAAATAGTTGTTTTTCAACATTTTAAATTGTCAGTCATATGGTCTGAACAATGCAATTTTCAATAATTTAAAGATTCAACAAAGTGAAATAGATCACTGGATATCACAGGTATGTGGAAGCAAGTAATGAAATGGAGCAAACAAACAAATGCATGCATAAATGGTTTTCTATGTGAGATTAAGCTATTAAATGCAAAGGATAACAGTGACTGAATACATGGATCCATTTGGGTTCTATAAGGTAGACATTAGAATGTGCATGCTGAACAGTAAGTGTTGTCAGAATCATGGAAAAATAAAATCCTAGCCCTAATATATGATGGCCACAGTTCCTAGCTCTCACCTTCCTGTCATGTTGTCCTAGAATGTTAGAGGCTGTGAAGCATACATTTGGCCTATAATGGGTGGGAATTGACATTACAATAGAAACCAAGGAAAACAATTTTTTTTCAAAAGTCATATGTTTGGCATTGTATGAGTTGTCAAACTTCAGTGTCCCAAAAATAAAAAAATGTAAGTATTTTTAATTTTCCAAGTCACCATAAATTTTTTATCAACTAATTCCATAGCCCGTCTTGGTTCTGAGGTCAACAGATTCCAGGCTGGAGACCTGGAAGTTGACTGGAGAGAAAATGCAACAGTTCAAAGAATTACTCAGGGCTCTAGCAGCCCAAGAAGAGGAGGAGATAGGTGGAGTTCAGCAAAACAGCATGTGTGTGGACTACAGATCAGATATGTGGCTGAGCCAGGTATGAAAATAAGGTACAGAAGGAAAGCTGGTGGTGAAATGTAGAAGTCCAGAAAGTTATCAAAGAAAGAAGGAGTGCAGTAAGAAGTGGGAGATAGAAAAGACCAACCATGCTAGGAAGGAATACTGATTGGTTAACAAAGAAACTAAGAAAGGAGTTGCAATAGCAAAGAATAGGGCATCGGAGGCACTCTACCAATCTCATGAAAGTGACTTAGTAGGTGGCACAAATAAAATGTATCAGGTTCCAAGGCAAAAACAGAAAGGCAAAGAAGATAGTCAGATACCCTTCAAAAGGGATGCCAGCAACAACCTGTTCACCAGTCCACAGGACATCAAAGGCAGATGGAAAGAGTACTTCCAGCAGTTTCTAAATGAAGAAAACCTCACAGAAGCTGTACTGCCTCAGACATAGCCTACAATGAGCAAAGAAGAAGAACCCACTCTAGCAGTAAGAATAGCACTACAGAAAATGAAGTCAGAGAAAGCAGCAGGCTCAGATGAGGTCACAGCAGATATGATAAAGATGTTGAGTGAGATATGGGAGAAGTGGCTCTTGAGGGTACTCATAACAGTGTGGAGAGGAAAGCGTATACCAGATGACTGAAGAATAAGCATACTCATGCCAGTGTGCAAAAACAAAGGGGACATCCATAACTGTGGGCAGTACAGTGGTATCAAACTCCTATCACATTGCATGAAAGTTCTGGAGAGGGGGATTGATAAACAGATACACAGTAGTAGAATGTAAGATGGGAGATTAGCAGTTTGGATGGCAAATAAGGGCAAATGCATCAGAGGGTCTTGGAATCAATAGTGCAGTGTCCATTAGTTCTGTTTTAAGACTTAAGTCACAATTCTTAATATAAAAGGAAAATATAGGGCTGTTGGTTTTTCATGGACACATTGCTAATATTGTTGGAGAAGGTTAGGCATGTTATTTGTGGATTAAGCATTGCAATTTTTAATATACCTGAACAACATGTTTTAACAGTTTTACTCTGTCATTTTAACAAGGTTTGTGTGATGGTTGCTTTAAGAAACTGTCTTACTAATTTATCAGTTGTGTTTTACTAATTGATTTAAGGTGTTATTGTTTTATTATGTATAAAAGAGATGTTGGGTGAAAGTAGCTTCTATCTGATGAAGTTTCCATTAGAGAGACAAAAGCGCTCATAATACATTTCTTGTGTGGATCTGTACCTTGGTTTCTTCATTTTGTGGATTACTGATTTTTGAACAACACAAGATAAGGAATTTCTCTTTCTCTTTTCTTTAATATACATCACAAAAAACATAAAACAATAAATATAAGCTATAATGTTTTACATTTTTTGCTGTATATTAAAGTCTAGTTTGGCATCACATTCATGGTTTATTTCCAGTCTGCTGTGTGGAGAACTTTTGGGTTTCTTCATCGGTGGTTCTAGGTTTTTTAGATTCTTTTCAGGCCATTTTTTTTAATTTCTCTTCCACCCTCTCCTTTAACAGATTCTTCCAGTTTCTATCTAGTTAGAAATAGCAATATTTAAAATAATACAATACCTGGCAATTTGTGATATTTTTAATGCAAGTAGTTTAAAGTGGACTTAAGCTCTCTGAAAGGGTGACCACCTCTGTAATGAACTTTATTACTGGTGCCTACTCCATGCCGTGCGATTCTGAAGATTATATTCTGAAGATTCTGCATCAGTCTTTTTTTTTAATTTCCACATTTTATTTAGCCATCACCAGAATTCATAAATAAGCAGTGCTGGTGAAGTTCTACACAAAGCTATCAGGTGATTTTTTTAAACGTTCTATATTTCACAGAATGGGCTTAGATATGCATCTAAACTGAATGCCATTTTACCCAATTGCAGTAACATTTGGTTTAAACAAATGCATAGACATGTTACCTCATTGAATGAAATATGGAAAGTTTAAAAAAAAACTCTCAGTTGCTTTGCTAGTGCTACTCATCTGTGAATTCTGGGACATGAGACATGTCTTTTTGAATTCTTAAAGGATGAAATAGGCACTTGGATTTGAAAAGACCTCATCTGGCTGCAATGAGAAATACCTCATTATTAGATCATTAGTATATCTTAGAATCATACTTTTTTAATACTAGTATGGTCAGACCGGATGACGATAATGTTTTCCTTGGTGGCTCATATATCCTCATGGCAAAGGCAGTTCCCTACACTCAAACATACACACATTCAGGCACCCATGTACATGACGATACCCTGCCAGACATTCTCACATACAGACCAATACAAACCCACAGACACTGTCATACACACACTCAACAACAGCAAGCAAGCCCTGACCAGTCAATCATACTCATGGAAAGACTCAACTATTTATCCAAACACACTCCAAAACACACACACATGCACACAAACACACACACACACACACACACACACACACACACACACACACACACACACACACACACACACACACACACATACACATTCATCCATCTTCATTCACATCCCTACACACATGCATACACATATCTACACACATGCACACAGTAACACCGACCACCACCAGGTCTTTGTTAAACTTACCTGGACTTTGACTGCTTCTATAGGAGTGAATGGGTGATTGCTGTCTTTTGACAATATTTATGTGTTTCCTCCAGTAGTGGAAATTTATGCAGTCAAGAAATTCTCATAAATTGGGAGCCGTTAGCATTTCCAAGTAAGAGCATACGGTTCATTAGTATTAGCCACTACTCTGGATTGCCACATTTGCATGCAGGTGTGCCAGTGAAACAATGTTCCATATTGAGGCTTGCAGAAAACCTTAGTGGTAGGGCAATCTAAGAATCAGAAAGGCTTACTTCAAGTGAGAAAGTTAAGAAAAGCTTACCATTCACAATAAGTTCTTCTGTATCCCAAAGAGGACTTTTTTTGCAATAAACCTACTTAGTGTTTAGGACAGTCAAAAATTATTTGTACATTGATGCAATGAATCTAGTTATGTTTTTGGCAGGACATTCCATCTGGGGTGTAAAAATTCTCTACAAATTCATTCTATTTCCATAGTTTTTTTATTGTACCTTTTGCTAAAGTACATATCTCTGTATCTATTTGTTTTATGACATCAGAAATGTAATTATACCACTTCTCAGGCAAGCTGGTAATGTAATGTCAGTGACTCCCTTTAATTTACTTTACATCATTCAAATAATGATTAGAAGATAGGAGATTTAAAGATATTTTATTAAAAAACGTATGTTTTGAAATTGTTCGTTATGGGTCTTTTCTGCCTTCTTATCTTCATTTTTACTTGCAACCTTCTATAATGCCAAGGTAGAGAAAATTGACTTCAAGTGTGATATCTGTTCTTTTTTCCTTGTTCTTATTTTAACCTATAACATAGTTGTTGATTATTTTTAAGCTTTGAAAAATATGTAACAAACTGTACTGTGAAATTGCATTGATAATAATGTGTCTTAATAACAACATGAGAATTATATTTATATTTGTCTTTTCATGTAATTTGGAGAATAAAAAGATGTTAGAAAGTTGTTATCTTATTCTGTGGTATTACTGTGGGAAAATACAGTTTCACAGAAATGGATTCATTGCATGTTTGTAATTATAAGAAGGTAGAAAAACTGAGTGAGGAAGCTAAGGGCCATAAAAATAAAATTAAAAGACCCTTCAAAGAAATCACTGAACTCAGCTGGGAAATCAGTTCTTAGTATGCAAATGTGCAACTTCTTCATTGTATCTGTAAGAAGATAAATGTGGGTGAAAACTGTTGAATTACACATCTGGTTACTCAGGGGAAGGATAAAAAGATAGAATATATATTTTGGATGAACCCCTTTTAGTCAGTCAGTCAGTCAGTCTTGCATGATAGATATTGGTGTAAACATTTTTTCAACTTTATCATTTTGAAATGTGCATGTATATTATTTTAGCACAGCTAAGGCTGTGTATTCTGTCACTTAGAGACAGCAAAGTTATGTACCTATGTTAACCAGAAGGTTTTATTTAATAGTCTGTCTGTGTAACTTAATATTGTTTCCTCTTAACTCATTACAGCATATTGACATCTCCAGGCATTTCTGCAGTTACATCCTACTGATACCTCGAGGCGGCAAATATTACTTTCTCGTACTTGGATTACTAATTCCAAAATCATGCTACATATAAGGTATTAGAAGAGTTCTTCTTAAATAGTATCCAATGGTATACACAACTATATACTGACATTTGACCTCTGTTCTCTGCAGATAGATATATTAAATTATTTGTGTACTATTAATTTGTATTAGAATAATTATCATATTTCTCTAAATATCTCAGCAATCAAGTGGTACTGTTTAGCTTCATATGGAAGATCACAGCTCTTTGAAGAAAATGTGCTGGCAGTATGTGTGTGTTGCTTGAAAAATTACTGAAATATCATAAGCTGTTTATACATCATTACAAAATTCATACCTTCTGTGCCTATTATGACTTATAAAATCCAATTTAAGACCTAGAATTGAATGAAAGCAGCCACTGTAAAGATTACTTTGTACTGAAACATTTTCTAGTAACACACATGGTTCTGGAGATATGAACATTTGTTTGAACTGTGAGTTGATAACTTAATTTTATTAAAAGGTTCAGCTCAAAGACATTGGGAGTTGAGTACAAACTCAAAAGAGCTCAGTTGGAGGGAATGAGTTAATTGTGGAAAACGTATCTACCTCTGCACACTTAATTTGTATCAGCACTGTCTTGACTTCTTTATTGCCTGAGTAACAATGTTCGTATTCCCTTTTAAGTTCATCAGGTTACTTTTTATGTAGTCTTTGTTATCTGAGGACTGGGGTATGAATTTGCACAATAGGTTGTCACAGGAGTCATGGGAATCAGAGGAAATGCAAAGCTTTTTGATCAGAGGTCACAAATGCCTTGCCAGTAACCACCCCTAGGCTACATTATCCTTTTGAAGTAGAGGAAGGTATGCCATTGTCTTACTAGACAGTGAAGTATTATTGGTCCCACAGATTTCAGATATTTGCTATTTACTGAAGAAAGTGCAATTGCATGTTTGCCATTTAGTTTCAGCCCTTGTTTGGTGCACCTGGACTTTTATTTGTATTGATTCCATTAAAGGGTACTAGAATTGTTTGTTGATTTAACAACTATACCAACTTATAAACACTGGCAAACTTCTTTAATGAGAGATCTTTGTTGTCAGTATTAATGTCAGAGAAACAAATGACAAAAAGAATGGGATCCAACACAAAGTCCTGGTCACCTTTTCCCCTGACAGAAGAGATGTTACTCACTCTGACAATGTGCATTTTGTCCTTGAACCAGTTTGCAATTTGCCTTATCACATAGAAATCAATATTTAAGGTGATTAGCTTATTCAGAATTCCATCACATGGTATGATATCAAAAGCCTTGACCAGGTTGAAGTAGATGCCATGAACAGTCAGATCATGGGCCACTATCTGTGTGACCTTTTCAAAAAAGTTCACAAGATGAAGCAGGCATAACCTGCCCTTAACAAAACCAAACTGCTGTGGGTTAAGCCTGATCAAACTGTTAATGTCATGATTAATGTGGCTGGTAATGATGTGCTCCATAGTTTTACAGACGAGACTCATAAGGATAATGAGTCTGTTGTTTTCGGATAAGTATAGGAGCCCACCCCTACACTCATCTAAAGGCATCACCATTGCAGTAGGCTAGGACTCAAGGTCATAGCATGTAGCTAGGCTTAGGCTGAACGAATTAAGGAGAGGAACAGCAAGGTCATGTTTGGATAATGTTTATTAAACATTCCTGTATATTGTTGGTACCCATGGGTGAGGTGTTTTTGGTTTTGGAAAGTGTTTTAAGATGATACTTTCAGATAGCGGGGGGGGTCATGAATGTTTGTATTGATGGTGATAGATGAAAGAAGAAGTTGGCAGCAGACATGCCTGCTAGTATGTTGGCAATGACTCTTGAATTGGAGTAACGATCACCGTTATGCAGAAGTTTAGTGCAGTTATGTCAATTACTTGTTTTCCTAAATAAGGAATTGCAATTATCCTTAGCTTCATAAGGTGGACTAAGATCATGGAATGCTTTAATTGTCCTGATAGCTGCCTTCAGTTTCTTGGTGATGATTTTATATTCTGTTCATGTTGTGGGGTCTGGCCACACAAGGTAATTTAAGCAGTTACTTCCTTCTCTTACATAGTTTCTTAATATCTACTGACAACCAAGGTGTTTTTTATTACATTTAACACTGAATTTGGTTCTTATGAGGACTACTCTACCAACATTTATCTAAATAAGCATATAAATCCCTAGCATAGTTGGTTATATATTCTGGCATCATTGTTGGATTTACTTGGCTGAATATTGAGATTTTGTTATACAGTTATACAAGATTAGCACTTTTAAAGTCTGTAAAGATGGTGGTGCTGGTCACCAGATGGTTGGTTCCCCTAAGGGCACATGTGACCAGTTGGTCATCTGACATAACTAATGAAGGACCAGCCAGGGGGAGGGAGCATGCTGAAGCCAAGTTTTTAAGAACTAGGTTCCGAAGGTTACAGTCACTGGTGGGATTACAATTTGATCCAGAAAGTTTTAATTTACCCATTCTAAGAAACATTGTGTATACCCTACATTATAATTTTAGGTGTTCCAATCTATGAAGGGATAGTAGAAGTCACCAAGGATTATGTGCCAATTACTTAAAAGAATATTTTCAAGGAATATCAATCTATGAAGGAATAGTTGAAGTCACCAAGGATTGCATACCAATTACTTAAAAGAATATTTTCAAGGAATATCAGTACATTATCATGACTCTGTACAGCTAGCATCTTTGACAAGCACTGAAGCTTCTCTATAGTAACCATTGAACTTAAAGGCATGATAGGTATAGAGCCCTGGCATAGACGTGGTGTTCTTATTACAACCGAACCAAGTCTCAGTGACTGTAAAAGCACGGACACATTTAAGATGCAGAAGCACCCACCAGATCAGGTAGATTATAGTTAAGACTCCTGACATTAACAAGGACAACCATAATATTGTCCAGATTATGATTTCATTTGTTGATTAGGTTGATATGTTCATTAAAATTAAATGGAGAATATAAACCAGGGAAAATAGTTGAAACTTGGCAAAAATAGCAATTCTATAATTCCAGTGGCAAATGCAAAAATTAACTTCCCTGAGTAATTCCTCATATATAACATTTTCAGGTCCACTTAAATATTTTGCAGATTGATACAAACATATGCAGCTCACTTGAGTCCTTCTGAAAAGAGCTTTACTACAGATGCTTGAGGTAAAATTGATCGTGTCAGTTCTCACAGAAAAAGAAAATAGATGAATAGACCACCTGCCCACCCATCTCTTTCCTCACCACCTTCTATACTCCAAATCACTCTCTCTGCAGGGCTGATCAGCTTCTCTTGGACATCTACAGGCCTAAAAGAAACATTGGACAACATCTCTACAGCTAGTCTGTTGCCTCAGACTGGAACAAGCTTCTTCTGTTTATCAGAACAATATCCAATACCCTCCACTTCAAAAAAGAAGAATATCTACTGAACTCATGTGTCTGCTTCTGCCAGAACCCTAACTAACCCTACTATTTTTAATTTATTTTTGTATTACTGTACTCCAACACTTACATTTTCTTATTTTCTGTACTTTATTTCTGAGAATTTTTGTATGTGTAGTTACTGTCATTGGTCTTATATACTTATTTGCTTTATTACTTGCTAATTGAACATTTTTTCTGTCATATGTATGATGTACTGTTTGTAAAATTTCTATGGAAATGTATTTGTGACTCTCATACTTAATGTCTCTCATGTATTTGAAGCCATCTGTATTATATGTTTATTTCTCTTTTCTAAACTGATCTTGTTGGAGCATTTCTCCCCAGGTCTCTGCTGAAAATGGGTTCATCCTCAGTCAGACATACTCAGTTAACAAATGTCAAATAAATAAATAAATAAATGATTAACACCAAATGCTTTTAACCATAGGAAAGCATTGTTGGTATGATTTCTAATTGTGGGCCAGCAATAAGTCACTTTTTAGGGAGATCATAAGTTAATAAGATAGTAGGAGGTTACTAGGCTATTGGCCATAGAACCTTTCTAACTGTAGCCATCCATGCCCCAATTTCCCAATTACCAACACCCATGGGCTATAACAGAGGTGTCCAACAGGTGATGTTGAGGCCACAATCTGACCCACCAAAGCATTTTATCTGGTTTTCAGTATGTCCTGCAACAAACCATTTTGAATAGACAGATACAGGTTGGACATGGAAATGCCCTCCACCCCCACAACCTTGCCAAGGCCCCTGAACTGTATGGTAAATGGCCTGTGAGCCAAAAAAGTTGGTCAGCCCTGGGCTTGAATGATTATGGTACATGTCTGCCCTGTAGGGGATCTACAAACTGCCCCTGTCCATAAGGGCCAAAGGGAACAAACCAGGGGTGAATTTGCAATTTCCCATCCATTGGTCAAATTGCCTTTTAATAGGCTTAGGGTAGAGCTCTGTTTCACATGAATGGGGAGTCTATTCCAGAGAATGGGTAATCTCTGAGACATGTACCTGTCCCTTCAACATGTTTTGTTAATGTCACAGATGAGGTTTAGATCCTTAGATTGGGTAATTCTAGTTCTATGTGTTTTGCAAATGTATAGCAGATCCATCAGGACTGGATTGGAGAATGTCTTGTACATTAAGCATAGATTGCCCCTCAGTAGTCTATAGGAGACCAAGTACAAGGATAGGGCTTTGAGGTGATCCACATAGGTCATATTATTTACACCCTGTATTCTTTTAGTGAAACTCTTGGCCACTCCAGATGTTGCAAATGCCTGGTCAGGTACATGCTGAAGGGTGCATTCTACTCAATTACTGGTCTAAAGAGGGCTGAGTATAATGGGACAATGATCTCCATTGGATACCATGCCCTTACTTATAAGTTGTGCCATGTAGAAGTAATTTACCACTACCAGATACATTTAGTGATTAAAGTTCAGGTTACTGCCAACCCGTGTTACCAAGTCCTTTACAACTGGGTATACACTTAGCGGAGTGTTATCGATGCTGTGAGTTACAGGGGTGGTCATCTTTCCAAAGGCTTAATTATTCTTTTTATTTTTGCATTGAGTTTTAGGCCATGTTTCTAGCACTAGTTATTTGTCTGTGCCAGACCTTCTTGGAGGATATCTATATATTTGGGGGATTCAATGATTTGAAACAGCTTGCAGTCATCAGCAAATCTGATCAGTCAAAAGTCCTCTGCATTTTCCTTGACTTCAGAGAAGTATATTTCAAACATGAGAGGTCCCAGTACTGAGCCCTGTGGACCCTGTGGAACACGACTAGTGACAGGCCTCTTAGTGGAGTTAAATTCCCCCACCCTAATTTCATGTGTCTTTCTGTGAGCTATTTGGCCTTCCATTAGGTGACACAGGATTTATGTCTAAATATGGGAGTTTGTCTATAATACCTGAGTGACGTATTGTGTTAAATGCCTTTGCCAGGTCAAGGTAGGCAGGATGTACTGTTTTGCCCTCGTCCATGGCTCTATTGAGCTTTATGAAGAAGTCCATCAAGTCTAGTAGGCATAACCTGTCCTTGGCAAAATCGAACTGGGATGGATATAGTGTCTGACAATTTCCTATGTATTTGTTTCTACAATAATTCTTTCCATGGCCTTGCATATAAAACTAGTCAAATGTGTGGGTCTGTAGTTCCCTGGGTCTGCTAATTATCCCCTTTTGTGTATGGGGATGACAGTTGCAGTCCAATTTCCCTAGGGATGAAGCCTGCCTGGATATAATGGTTGAATAGGGATATTGTGGTTGAAGAGAGATTTTTCCCTTCTATGAGTTTGTGCAACCACAGAATTGGTATATATAACATCAGTGGCATGGGGGTCTTGACTCCACTTTAGGGGAGGGGAGTAGGGGGCTTGTCCCCTACAAAAAAAACAAAATAAGAAAAAAGGAGTTTTGACTTTCAGAAAGTCAACATTTTATAGTAGAACATCTAAAAAGACAACATGGGAGTACAGCTGTTCTCAGTAAATATTTATTTATTTATTTATTTGTTTGCTTGTTTATGTATTTCCAGTTTGATAACGGGAAAGTCCACTGGGCCCAGCGAGCCCATTTTCAGTGGAGGCCCAGGGAGAAAAGCTCCACAATACAAAATACAAGTAAAAATGCAATTGCAAAATACTAATACAAATACAAAGGGGAATATTTATACTATAGGTCCTGTCCCTGGCTGCTACACATCCCTGGCTCCGGTGTTCACATCTACCTTCTTCCTGTGTTCCTGTCTACTCCTGCTCTCATCTCCGACTGTACCCTTCTGGAATTCCATACTAAGGAACCCACAAACAGGACAGTCTATCTCTCAAGTAAAACCCACTCCAGCTCCCTGCAAAGCATTGTCAGTGAAACCTGTGTTGCTGTCTACTCCTGCTCTCATCTCCGACTGTACCCTTCTGGAATTCCACACTAAGTAACCCACAAACAGGACAGTCTATCTCTCAAGTAAAACCCACTTCAGCTCCCTGCAAAGCATTGTCAGTGAAAGTATGTGTAGTGCTATATTTATTTTTGCCAGTGTGTAGATAAAACATACTCTCCAGTAGATCGCTGTACGCATCCCTGCCAGGCGAGCCAGCAGCCAAAGCACTCCCTCTCTTTGCCCACTGAATTCAGTTCTCTCCCTATTTCACTTATTCTTGCACTTCCTGTCCTTTAACATAACTGTATTCCCCCTCCATATTTCTGTACTCCATTCCTAACGCATGCAAGCTCCTTCCATTCACCAACAGCTTTTTCCCCTACAGGGCTCTCCATTGTACTAATTTGACTACCCACTAGGTGGTGCTTTTCCACCTTCCTGCTATCCCTAGCTTCTTTCCCACTTCTCTCCTTATCTCACCCACTTACTTTTTAGATAACTCTTTTTCTGATCCCAGTCTCTTTATCCTCCTTGGAATACCTTGTTCACTTTCCCACTCAATACTTACCCATCTTTATTCCCTCACACACCCCTGTCCTTCTTCTACTGTTATTTCTCTCTCACTTTCCAACCTCAACCCTAACTTGCTGTCAGGCTTTTTACTTAGCATAACTGTCCAAACTTACCCTCTGGTTCTTACATTCCACAGATAGTTTCTTCACATTTTTTCCTTCCTCTGGCTCTCGTCTCTCTTCCCTATCCCTTTCCACTGTATACCTCGTCATTCACCCTTCTCCCCTCCTCTCCTTGCTGGACATTCCTGGTCTAGACCCTGTAACCCCATGTATATTTAGTCTTCTCCTAACCCAATTCTACTCCCCCTACCCTTGTCCTCACTCTTCTCTCTACCCACACCAGCTCCCCTGCTGTAGTACACTTCTATCAGCACCGGCCTGTAATAGCTCTCATTCACTCCTTCCCCGCCCCTTTTAGCCCTTGCACTATTCCCCCCTCTGCCCAATTTCCTCCCCTCACTTTATTTAGTGACCCCATCTAGGGAGGCGCCATCTTTATACTATAGGTCCTGTCCCTGGCTGCTACGCATCCCTGGCTCCGGTGTTCGCATCTACCTTCTTGTATGTATATCCTTTGAATTACTTATTTGTTTAAATAAACGTTGCAAACTGTATCTTAATTTGTTTGTGCCTGCCTTCTAGTGGTCGGCTAAATAGGGAACCGTATGTACATTGCCAGTGCTAACGCTCACTTACTGTAGTGCTTTGCATGCGGTCTCGGCTACTTTGAGGCTTTTTACTTAGCATAACTGTCCAAACTTACCCTCTGGCTCTTACACTCCACTGATAGTTTCTTCACATTTTTTCCTTCCTCTGGCTCTGCCCCACTCCGTTTGCCTTACGGGCTCACTCCGCTCCCCTACCCTGCCCCCAAATTCCACCCACCCCCAGCACCCCTACATTTATCCCTACCTAATCTCCTCCCATCCAAATCACTTATCTAATCACCTTCCTCTCCAAAAAAACCACTCCCTTCCTATCTCCTCCCTACCCTACATAACCCACCCCTTCCTCCCTTCTCAGTCTCTGTCTCTCCCTGTAAAGACTTTAAACCACGTCTACCTCCTCTACTTCTTTTCCTCCTTTACCTATAGAACGTCCTCATATCTCTCCCTTCATTTCCAGTACATTCTCAAACTATGTTCTCACACACCATTATTACTACTATCCTTGTCCCATTCTCTCTTCTTGTGCTATTAATTCCTCTTTACTTTGCTACTTCTTTCTCTTCCAAACCTCCCCTATGCCTACCTCCTACACAAACCATCCTATGCACTCACTCTCATCCTCTCCTTGCATCCCACTTCCATACAATAACATCCTCACTTATCTCCCCCAGCATACTGCACATATTCCACCTCAAACTCTTCTCCACCACAACAAATACCATCACTCTTAAATCTACACTAGCCCCAAACCACTTCCTTCTCAACAAACCCAAAAGACTAAAGGTTATTCCCAATAATAACCTAATCTTATCTGGAGATATCCATCCTAACCCTGGCCCTTGCCACACTACAAACTCCTCCCCACTCCCACCTCATCCACTACAACCATCCAATATTCCCTCTCCCTCCCCTTCTCCTACTTCCTCTCACAACACCCTTAAGTTCTTCACCATAAATGCCCAAAGCCTTAATAACAAAATACACCAAATACAAGCTTGGATTTTCCATAACCAACCTGACATCCTAGCCATCTCAGAAACCTGGCTAAAACCACATATAGCTGACTCCGAAATCCTTCCCCCTGGATTCCAAATCCATAGAAATGACTGTTTAAACAGAAAAGGTGGAGGCTCCGCTCTAATCTACTCCAATCAGCTCTCACTAATCCCTCTACAAACTCCAATTCCAAACTTCAAAAACACTGAACTAACTGCCAGTCTCCTTCAACTAAATAAACATAAAAATATATGCATTATCTCCCTTTATATTTCCCCAGGTGATAACATCTCTACCCTTGAAAATATCCTTCACTGGACCTCAACTAAAATAAAATTCGAAACCTACATTCTAGGTGATGTCAATATTGATTGGAATAAAATCAACTCACCTTCCCCCTCCTTATTCATCAACCTCTACAGATTCTCCCAAGTAATTCATACAACTACACGCCCAAACAAACATCACCCCCCAGGATCCATCATCGACTAGATCCTAGTCTCCCATCCTGATAAAATAACTCTCTCTGGTACTATCCCAGACACATTCAGTGACCATCTCCCTGCTTTCATACACCTCTCAACCAACAACAGTAAACACCAACATCACTATATTCACACTCACAATCTCAGCAATTTCAACCCCACACAATTCTCAAACACTTTTAAATATGCAAACTGGCAAATCCTTTATACTCTTCCCCTTGACAATGCAGTAGAATATTTCAACTCCATCTTCCTAAAAACCCTCAACTCCCAAGCCCCTCCAAGAAATAAAACGAATCAAGACTAACTCTGCTCCTTGGCTATCCAAGGAAACTAAACAGATCATGCACTGCAGGGACAAATCCTGGAAGCTATACCAAAAAAATAAGATACCCTCTACCTTACTTCAATACACCCAACTCCACAATCAAGTAAAGAAACTAATAACCTCTGACAAAAAAAACTACTACAACAAACTTCAATCCAACAATAACAAGAACCCAAAACAATTCTGGAAAGGTATAAATTCCTTACTCCACCCAGGATCTAGGAATAATCCCTGCCCTGATCCTAGCTTAACTGACTCAGAACTAAGCTCTCACTTCAACACATTTTTTACAGAATCCATAGCTACTCTAACCAAATCTTTTCCCAACAACAATCCAACCATCTCTCTCTCCTCTACTCACAACACCCCAAATAACAGTACACTTAATTTTCAACTCAAACCTGTACCTACTACTTTCATAAAAAGACTCCTATCAAAACTAAAGCCTTGCTCAAATGCCCCTGACAACTTACCCTCCTCCTTCCTCAAATCTGCTGCTGATGGTATTGCTTTCCCTATCAGCAACCTAATTAACAGATCTTTAAAAGAATCATATGTACCCAGACTCTGGAGATCTGCCTTCATTCTACCTCTCCACAAAGGAGGCAAAAACTACAATACCTCCAATTTCCGCCCAATTGCCCTTCTCTCTCCACTTTCAAAAATACTTGAAAAATGTGTCCATCACCAACTTATGCCTTTTTTAACTCAGAATCACCTAATAACTCCTACCCAGCATGGCTTCCTCCCTGGCCACAGCACCACTACCGCCTTACTATCCTTCTTAGACACAGCAAATTGAGCACGTGACTCTGGATTACTTGTATCCACTATACTGCTTGACCTTTCCAAAGCCTTTGATACCATTTCCCACAAGCATCTTCTCTTTCATCTCTCCAACCTTCATCTCTCCCCTGACACCCTTTCCTGGTTCTCAAGCTACCTATCTGATAGATCTCAAGCTGTCAGATGGAAGAACTCTACTTTCTCCTTCTTGCCAACACCCACTGGTGTTCCCTAGGGGTCCATCCTCGGACCCATGCTTTTCAACATTTTCATTAACAACCTTCACTCAGTCATCCCTGACACAACAGTTATCCAATATGCAGATGACTCTACCTTAGTCTGTACCGCCTCCAACCTACCTGAACTCCTGACTAAAACTCAAACAGCTTTTTCCACTACCGAAATCTGGATGCACCACAACCATCTCTCTCTCAACTCCAATAAATCCAAAATACTTCTCTTTCCTCCCTCTAGAAATTTCTCCCTTGACAGGAATGCTTTTACAGTCCTTAGCCAAAACAACTCTGCCATAGAAGTGGTCCATTCTGCAAAATTCCTCAGCATTACCATAGATGAACACCTTAAATTTGATATCCACATCCAACAAAACATAAAGAAAACCCATCAAAAACTAGGCATGCTGTATAGAAATAACCACTTTCTCTCCAACTCCGCAAGGCAAACTATCGCTAATACCTACCTCCTACCCTCTCTACTATATGGAGCCCCTCTATTAACTAACCTTTCCTCTTCCAACACCTCTAAACTCGAAACTTGCTATAATAAAATCTCTAAATTCGCAACTAAATCCAAAACCTCCACTCACCACTGCCTAACCCTACAATCCCTGAACTGGCTTGAACTCTCAAACCTCCTTGACTATCTCCAACTAACCACTGCACACAAACTAATATTCTTTCCAGAAAAATGCCCAGCCTTAACAAACATCCTTCCCCCATACATTCCAACCAGATCTCTGAGATCAGAACACCAAAATTTAATCTCTGTCCACAAACCCAAACACCCTGCAGGCCAACTCCTTCTCTCCTTCACTATAGGCAAAAAATGGAACTCTCTCCCTTCTTTGCTCAGGACCACAGCTAACCCTGAAACCTTCAAAACCCTACTTTTCTCTTACCTATCCACTAAACATAAATGTTCCTGCTTTCACCCTACCTAAAATCTCACAATTTTACCCTTTGAGCTTTCCATACTCCTGCTCTCCTCTACACTATTACCTCTTTTCTATTCTCCCAACTAATCTAGCTAACTTTCTCAGACTAAACAATCTCTCTCTCTCAACTCCAAGTATTGTATATATTGTAAATATCAAGTAATTCACTGATGCTTATTGCCCAATGAGTCTAAACTTACTGTTCTGAATGTAAATACCTACTAGCTGTTCTACCTAGATCAAAATTGCATTTCAATGTTATTCTATCCACCTGTACCTGACTGCATGACCTCATATATGTATTTAGTAACACGTTATGTAACCTTCATAACCATGTTGTATGTATTTCCATTGCATTATGCAAACCTTTGTAACCATATTGCTTATTGGAGCTTTTCTCCCCGGGCCTCCACTGAAAATGGGCACACCTCTGGCCCAGTGGACTTCCCCGGTAATCAAACTGAGATAAATAAATAAATAAATAAATAAATAAAATAAATTTACAATAGTAATAAAGAATATCAAACAGAAATATCATGTAGTAAACAGTAATAATTTTGAAAACATGTTCATAATAACACGGTGGAACCCACTAAACATTCCAAGGTGATGAAATGGTTGTAATTTAGAATTGGTGTCTGTCGGTAGGCAGTATAGTTCCTATATGTTAAGGGATAATAGTGTAAAATGGATGGAGTATAGCTTGGTAATAAAAGGAGATTGTTGGGCTAGAAGAGAGGTATAGGAGAGTTAGGGATGGACTAGGTAGGAAGGATACAGGTACATTTCCATTTAGAGAAAAGTTAGGAATGTAGACATGTTTTAAAGTTTCCCAGGTTCTGCGCTGTCCTTAGAGTAGGGGGAAGAGAATTCCATTTTTTGGCTAGGGAAGAAGAGAGGAGTAGTTGTCCAGGTGAGTGGTTTGGTTTATGAACACTAATTAGGTTTTAATTTTCAGATCTGAGAGTTCTATTTGGTAGGTAGGGAGGAAGGATGTTGGAGAGAGCGGGGCATCTAGTAGGGTTGAAGAGAAGTCTATGAGCTGTGATCAGCTGGAGGTAATCCAGATAGTTTGGTAGTTCTAGCCAGTTTAGAGAGTGGAGGGCTACACAGTGATGGGAGGAGTATTTGGCATTAGTGGCAAATTTGGAAATTTTGTTAAAACAGTTTTCTAACTTGGAAATGATGGAGATTGACAGGTTAGTTAGCAAGGGAGCACTGTACATTAGGGAAGGAAGTAAGTAAGTCAAGGCGAGAGTATATCTAGTATGGGGTGAGAGGAAGCGATTGTTCCTGTATATAGTAAATAGTAAAAAAAACATGATCAATGAGAAAGAGTTATAAAATCAACCATTTTGTACTTGGCTACCTAGAAATAGCAGCAGTTAATGTAATCTCACAACAAGAATTACTAGTGTCTCAAGTTGGCTCAAAACAAGTTAAGTGAAACCAATGTAGAGAGTGCTTTAAATAGAGAAAAAACAAACAGATAAAACCGTTGAAACTACTTTAAGTTCAGCAGAAAAATGAAAAATGAAAAAAAAAAAACCTTCCCTCTGTTGTTCCTGGCAATGTTCAAGTCCACTAAACCACTTCTCACGTGGATGCAATCATGTGCAGCTCACTGTAGTCCCTGTGAAATCCACCTCAATCTGGCCCAAATAGCTCTCACATTATAATATTGTGTTGTCTGGCTATAAATCAAGAGTAACATGATACCTGCTAGGTTGCTAGCCTGATAACTGAGAGAAGTGACAGTGCTACTTCCCGGGATGATAGCTATGAGAAACTGGAGAATTTTAGCAGCTTTCTCTGGAATTTGTGTATCACAATAACTGCCTTTCAAATGTAGTCACCATAGATAAGGGGCACTGGAAGACATTGTGGTTCATGGAAAGAGTGGAAAGAAAGAATCTTGTGGTGCTAGGCCTCTTAGAGTAGTAAGTGGCAAATACAGAGCTCCAGTCCATATACGTAGATATTGGAAGCCACTTAAAACTCATATCATTTGAGGCATAATTTCTATCAATTCTAGACCAAATTTCAAATTAGTATAAATAACAAGCAAACTATACTGTTATATTCAGCAAGATGATTAATATCTTTCAAATTTAATAGATTTGATAAATTTCTTTGTGCCTTAGCAGATGTTGAAATTATGGCATCCCTGCCTATGATTATGATGTGTACTTAATACACAGTTAACATCTCCTCCCAAAGTAAGGTTGTTCTCCATATTGGTAATCAGTGTATCTAAATATCTTGGTATATTTTTCTGAAGACATGTTATCCAGCACATATTAGTGAGAGTTATAATTCTTTTATGATATCTTCTTACTGCATACCGAACATACAGATGGCAACAGTAAATGAATAAATTATTTTAAGCATAATTTCTTTCTCTAAAGAATAGCCATTCTTCTTTCCTTTTTGAAGGAAAAATGTACCAATACTGAATACTGATTAAGGTCTATGGACATCTACTTATTTTTGTAAGAAACTTACCTGGGTTATAATTAATTTTAAGTATTTATTCACACTTCTTTTATTATGATTGCTGAGTCCATTGATATTTCATTAAATAAAATTCAAAAAAGACATTTTTGTTACAAAATTCATACCATGAAGTAAATTAAATCTATTCCCTCTGTAATATCTTAATAACAGTAATAAGTGTAATGATTCATCAAGAAAATTACAAGAATTAAGCGAACACATATTTGCATTTGCAGAGACTCATAAAAAGACATTTTGAATAATCTAAAAGTGCCTTGTAAACTCTATGTTCTATGGAAGCCTGTGATGCTAACTTGACTATTATTCAATCTATTTCCTCTGCCTCCTTTATTATGAATATTACTTATTACTTATGATTTTATTAAAGTATAATAAAGATTATGTAAATATCTACCATATTCTCTCTAAATCCAAACTGCCTAAGTTAAAA